>NC_066315.1:121644873-121799873 GCF_022539315.1 Serinus canaria
AGATTCAAAACTTTGTGTGGCCTTCAGCTGTGTCTCTAAAATACAAAGATCCAAAGTTTTGTAACTACAAGTAGAGGAGTTATTTTAATTGTCATTAAAATCACAATTAAACAATTAAATTAGTATTATTTTCCACCATAAACACATCAGAGTAACTAGAGATTAAAATGCCTGTAAAACACATATATCATGTTGACAAGCCTAATATTAAATTTAAAAACTTGTATTTTGCCATTTTTCTTGACACACATTCAAGCACCTTCAAAACACAGGCTTTGCATGTCTGTACATGTAATTTTTTTTGTTTCATTTTGTTGGGGTTTTTTTAATTACTGTAGAGAAATTAGGCAGGGAATCCATCCTAATAAAAATACTCCTCTAGAATAGTGCTCCCACAAAAATGAGCCCTCAGGGGTGACTAGCTTATGTGACAGATAATGTTTAACTAAGAAATTAGCACTGATGCCTTAGTACAGAACTAGCTTGTTATTTCAAAATAAATTTTTAATCGTGTATGGAAATTTAGGAGAATGTATGGTGATAATAAAAGATACCATTGAAAATGCTTCCCAATAAACTTACCAATTAGCTTAGTTTAGGTAGAGTACTTGCATTAAAGGTTTTATATAATATATACCTGTAGATTGAGAACTTTGTGAAAATGAGGAATGTCATCTCCTTTTTCATATTTAAGCTTTTCAAAGAACCTTAAAACAAATCAGCTAACTCAGAACAAGAGAGATAAAATAGTATAAGACTTCCATAAATCATACAAGGAAAGACATTCTGAAGTAAATCCCATGTGGTTTTTATATTGGTTACATTCTGGTTGTACCCAACAGGAAAATGCTTTCTTAAAAAACTTTGCTCTTCTAATTTGGCTGGTCAGGTGAGAATTAAACTGTGTTTTTGCCAAAACAATAATATCACTGGTTTCAGCAACATTGCCATGAGTTCTGTTAGGAATAGATAACATGTTTTAGTGACCCACAATGCTATTGTTTATCATCACTGTCTGGAAAGTTTGGTAAATGGTGAGATATCAAACAATGGTAAGTAAACAAAGTAGTGAGGGGTTTTTGGTTCTCAGTGGAGTAGTACTAAGACCAATGTAAAATGAAATGTAATGAAGGCAAAGAAATTATTTTTAAAATAATATACAAAATATGAAGAAAAAACTAAACCCAAACCCAACCAAGACAAACCAGAATCTGAACGAGTATATGAGCACAGTAACTTTGCAAACACCTTTTGAGCAGGAAAGGTCTTGAGGGGGGTGTTTCAAAAATAGGCAGAGGTGAAATGAATGGGATTTTGCAAGAAAGCCAGTTCAATGCTGTAGGAACCATCAAAGTCAAAGCTAGATTGCCTGCTGGTTTGGGGTCTGGTGGGGAAAGTCCCTCAATAGTGGGTGATTTGTAAACTCACTTTCTTCTTTCAAACAGTATGTTGCCTGCTCTCTGCTGTTTGAAGTGAATTTAATATTCATAGGCACATCTACAAGCTGTTTACTCTGACTGGAGGGGTAGGTGGTGGTGTTTAGTACCCCTGCTTTGTGACCCTTCTTCCACAACACATGCTTTCAGGACTCAAGCATCAGCAGGCCAGGTTGGTATATTAGTTGAACAGCTTCTTCCCAAAGGAAATAAGAGAACTGGGAGGGAGTGGGATCACAGCCTTCTGGGAACCTTTTTTCTAAATCCTACAGATTCTTGGGTGCAACATGTATTTGCAGAAACTCTGTGGCTTACTTAGTTATTACAAAGACATATCCTTGTTGCTTGTGGTAATTTCAGAGATTTCATGTCACATTTATGAGAACAAAGATCTTAAAGCTGATGGCCTGGCCAAAAATCAGTCTGGGTAAAAATCTCTGCACCCTCAAATTCCCCATTTGTTTCCACAGAGAAATGGTGTTCTTCATTTTCTTTCCAGAGCTATGTAGTACAGCATTCCTGTAGAGCAATAAACAGCTGCTCTCTTTCTCCCCTACACCATTTATTATAGGCCTTTCATAGAGATTGTTTATACCAGTTTAGAACCTGCTAGGGTGAAAAATACTATCTACATTTAAAATTAATTATCTATATAATCTTCTGGTGTTTTGCCAGAACATAGATCTTCTTTTGCTTTTACCCCATAGCTATTAATTGCTATAATTGCTATTTTATTTCTTACACATATTTATCAAGTAGTTACCCACATTGCCTGTCTGATGACCCTGTTAATATTGCATAAAATTCCCCTGATCAAATTGCTTACAGTTTTTTTTTGGAATAACTCACCATTTCAATGAGACACAATTGTTTTACACACAGATGGTGTGAAAACTATATGGTGATAAGTCATTATTTGTTCAAAAAAGATTTTGTTGACGCTAGTATTTAAACAGTCATGTTATATGCAGGAGCTAATTCAATGTCAAGGTGTTCGAGCTCACTGTTTAAAATCTTTGTTTTCAGTTCAAAAGAAGAAATCTTGTAGGAGTGCTTAGTTTGAAGGCACACTAGAAAGCTGAACATTAAACAATTAGGCATGGAAGAAAGCCCACCTGAAACTTATTTCAAATAATTCCTGGTTCAGTCATGTTCTGCCTTTCCTTTTAAATATAATTTATAAACTGTTTCTATAAGAAATATTCACAATTCTTTTAGTTCAGTTATCTGGTAATGATTTATAAATCGTGCATGATGCTCTGTAAAACATTCATTTTCCATTATGCCTGTGAGGGAGTGAGTCTTGTAGGTATTGGGGAGGGAGGGAGGGGGAGGGAGGGAGGGAGGGAGGGCGGGAGGGAGGGAGGGAGGGAGGGAGGGAGGGCGGGAGGGAGGTGATGTGAGGAGGGAGGGAGGGAGGGAGGGAGGGAGGTGGAGGGAGGGAGGGAGGGAGGGAGGGAGGGAGGGAGGGAGGGAGGGAGGAGGGAGGGAGGGACGGGAGGGGGGAGGGTGAGGGCGGGAGGAGGGAGGGCGGGAGGGAGGGAGGTGGAAGGGAAGACAGTAAGAAATAGACAAACACAAAAGAAACAAAGAAAGCACAGAACACAAAGCACAATGACAAGAAAGACAAGACACAGTACAGAAAGACAGACAGGAAGGCAGTAAGGAATGCTGAAGGAATGGAACGGAATGAAGGACTGGCATTCCTGAATGTCCTTCGTACTTCCTTCCTTCCTTACTTCAGTTCATTCCGTCCTTCCTTCCTCCTTCCTTCCTTCATTCCTTCCTTCCTTCCTTCCTTCCTTCCCACTTTCTCCATGAAAGGAGATATTCCTCATGTTGGTCTAGTTGCTCTGACAGGGAGGGTTGATCTTTTGCACCTCACTACACTTCAGGCACAGGAAGTGAAGAAATGATTGCCTGTGTGAGACTCACAACTCCCTATCACCATTAGTCCCATGAAAATGAGAGGAAAAAAAATAGATTAGCTGGGATTTGTGGACTGGGAATCCCTAGTCTGGAATTCATAGACAATTATGACTAGAGAGGTTTGCTTTCTGCATTACACAGGCCATAAAACTTCTTTGAGTCTTTTATAAAATGCAGAAAATAAATGCCTGCCTAGAGCCAAAGTGAGCTGAGCTCAGAAACTTGCATTCCTTTCTGCCATTGCACAGTCTGCATCACTTACTGGCCCAGATGTCTTACAGGCCATTCATGGTGGAGTCATTTTCTTCTGGTCTGTCACACAAATTTGAACAGCAACCTGAATATACAAATACTTGCAGCATTCATTTTTGATAAGACTCAGAAAACATAATGTGTTACTTAATGAATTTTTACTTAATATATTTATTGTAGACAACTTCATATGGATGATGGCTTCAGATACATGAAGGATTGCACAGCACTCAGCAAATCAACAAAAATTTTTCCGTTTGCTTTTGTGTGTGCATAAAAGTCATGATGAGTCAGCTGCAACATAAACCATTGACACAGCAGCTCTTCAACACAGTTTGCCTGTTTGGAGGCATCAAGAGAATTGAAAATAGTTTCTCTAAGCAATCTGGGCAGTTTAGGTGTATTTAAAAAACACAACCCAAAACAAATTTACACTAAGGACTTGAATAAAGCAACTTTTTTTGTGTTATGTATAAACCCCACAGGATACTTTGTCATACAGCACTCCCTCTCCTACCTCTTCCAAACTAATGAAATGCTACTGGCTCTGAACAGCCATCCCTCGAAGGGGAGGCCTTCTAACAAAATCACTTAAAGAGAATTCAGACCCCAATTATATTCACCAGATAGCCCCTGTTTTTCTAATTCTCATAACACAGGTGCCATAGCTATTAGGACAATTAAAAATTATTAATTCTGCATCACAGATTGAATCATGAATCACAGAAAATGGACCAAAGTCTTACTGAAGTAAATCCATTTTAAAAGCCTTTCAGTAATTAAAAATGTAGCAAAAACCACGGAGCAGTTGAGTTAAGGTGAGCCAATGTTTTGGGTGTGGTGGCACAGAAGGATAGCTTCTGCAGACTTTATGCTTTGGAGGAAAGGCCTTGCTGCATACCAATCTGGGCAATAAAAGAGCCACTGGTTTTCAGTAGTTAACAATAAAACCAGGCAGGAAGAAGCATCTTTTAAACCAGGCAGAGCAGCACAATAGCAAAGAAAAGTTGCTTTTGGAAGCCCAGCTAACACCAGGTTTTGGACCACTTCAGATGCATTAAAATAGCAAAGCAGCACGAGATGATTGTCAGTGTGGTATCTTCCGAGCATCAGTAATGTCCCTGATACAGATTTTCCAGTCAGGGACGAACTGCTGAGTATGTTGGGAACAGAGTGGAGGATGAAGCAGTCCGGGTTATGGGAGCAAGGAAAGATGCAGCACAGCTGATGACTTGCTGGACAGAAACTCCATTCCATGCCACATCTGTGCCAGATGTGTAATGCCACAGTTCTCAGTCAGAATAAAAAAAATACAAGAAAAAAAAAACAACAAACCAACAAAAATAAAATCAATAAAATCAATCAATTAAACAAATACAACCAAAACCCCGATAACCACCAAAACCAATAGCTGATTGCCAGATTCTCCAGAGAAATTACAACCTTTTTTGCCTTTTCAAGCCTTCTGCAAGATGCTTTAGCTGCAAGCTCAGACATTATGTGTTTTTCCTGGAATGGCTCCCATTTCACATATAATTTTTAATGTTATTGTCCCAGTTACTAAGTAACATAAATTTGCCATACACATCCTTCCCTTTAAATCCTATTCCTGTGTTACACTTGATTCTTTAAATCACCCAGTCAATTCATTTATGTACATAGAAGGATCAGAGAAACAACAGGTTTTATTGACTGAAATATTGAAGTGCTTTAACTTCGACAAGCTGTAGCTTCGTTCAGTGTAAAGTGTTTATTTGTAAGTCAGTGTTCCAGTCTTTTATGCTAAATAAGAAGATTATTTTTTTAAAAGAGTATATTTTTGAGATATTAAATGTATTATGAAGTAACTCAATTCTACAGAAAATGAGAACTTTTCAGAAGTGATGTGGCCACATCCAACCTCTGCTAACAGAAGGATAAGTAGTTTATTTACATTTAAAGCAGTGAAACATTTTGTCCCTTGATTGAGAATTATAGACTCCCACATTTGTAATGCTTATTTTAGGCTTGCATAGCTCAGCTTTGAGTCACTGGTCAACTCATTATGATTATGCATTCACTGTTGCAAGTGCTATCTGTTTTCTCTGCACTCTACAAGTACTCCCACAAGGCAAACTTAAATTCCCACGGAGGTATCTCTGGAGGCATTTGTAAACTTGGAGTAACTCCTGCATACTTGTCTTTTTATCTCTCTTTTTAAGTGACAGAGAAGTAGCATTGGGAATATCTAATATGCCAAGATGTGCACTGTCAGATTCTCACAACACCACCCCCCTTCCGTCATCCTGTCTTTGTTAGGCCAGGGTAATTAGTTCTTCTCATGGCTGGTAATTAAAGCCAGATCTCATGGACCTAAACACTTTGGGAAAGAAGATTAATGATAGGGCCTCTGGTTTTGGGACTCACAAAGGTGGGGAAATTGTAATGAGTGGGAGGAGGAATGTGGAAGAAAGGAGTTGTTCTGCGCACTAATTGGAGAAAATGGCAAACACATGACTTCTGGGAAGAGAAAAGTATAATGGCATTGTCTCTCCCTTTTTGTAAGACATTTGCTTGCAGTACATTTCCCTTTCCTTCAACTTGAGTGCATCAGGAAGAATAAAAATAATTTTCTTCCCACTAGGAAATGCAGATAGAAGAGTGTGGAGGCAGCAGCCACCCAGCATGACTGAGAGTGGCTCAGCTTTGACTGGTGACTGTGAGCCAGCCTGCATCCCAGATACGGTCAGGGCAAGGGCCACTCACCACTGTATCCTTTGTATCCTATTGTTTTATTTCAGAATCTCAGAGAGAGATTAAAAAAATCTGTCTTCCAAGATGCTGACTCATGTAGAGTTTTGTGGGTTTTTGTTTTCTTTTTTGTTTTCTTTTAGTCATTGCATATATAGAGCTTACTAAAATAATAATTAAATGTATTAGCTTTTGAGATTTCATTCCCCCAACCCCAAAATACTCATTGATGAACTTGAAAAATTTTGAAGCAAACTATTTGAGACAAAATGTAAAAAATCTCAATTAGTTCTTCAAGCATACATCTGTATCAGCATTCCTAGAATCATAGAATTGTTTGGGTTGAAAGGGACCTTAAAGATTATTTAGTTCCAACCCCCCTGAGAAGGGCATGGACAAATGAAAACCCTTAAATTCAGTGGAATTTATGTACATCTCATGTCCAAGAACAGGTCATAAGTGCTTGATTGCAAGATCAGCTGTTGCTGTTATTAAAGTTTTGTAGTACTAGAACACTAAAGGGACCCTTATCTAATTAGGATCCCGTTCAACATTGGAATAAAAATAAATCTGTTGTGTAAGGAAGAGTGCACTCTAACATGGGGAAACAGGTGAAGTGTATTTTGGAGGAAGGAAACAAAAGACAGAGAAAGAAGAAATACAGGGGGAAAAAATAAATTCTTTTCAAGCTAAGTGACTTTAAGAATGTGCAGTGAAGTACTGGTCAGTTATCCACCTTTGTTTGGATCCCACTGGCAAAGAGGCTTGAAGCTGAGCTAAAAAAGAAAAATCAGTTAGTGGATCACAATAAACAGAAAGAAATCAAGCCATAGAAATCCATGTGCTTGTTTTTGTTGGTCTTAACTCACAGTCTTTGAGGAAAAACACAGCTTGAGATTTAACTCCCACTGAAATGATTAAAATAAGTAGCTCAGGGACAGTTTCATTTACTTCTGTTCCAGGCCATACCTATGCTATGTGAACTACCCCTAAGCAGTACTCAACAATGACAAAGCTAATTTTAAAATAATAAGGAAGTTGTCCCAATAGGTTCTCTAGTTACATAGAAACTTTTTCCATCTCCACAAACACAAATTAATAGGAAAATTACAGAGCCGGATCCCCGCCGCAGGAATCTGTTTCCCTGCTTCTTCTCTCTAACATGAGTCAGTTTTGTACATGAATTTTTACCAGGTGTGGAAACGTATGTTAGCACTGAGATTCTGTAAAACTTCTAATTCAATGGAGCTTTACGTGTCTGAACTCCAAATATTTAACTTAGGTTTATTGGCTCACTGCTTTTTAAGGAACCTTATGTGGATTAAACTCTGCCTAGTAGGCCATGTATGTTAAGTTTCCAGCAATAATTTTCCCCCTGGTTTCTCAATTTCTTTTACTAAGGCTCACAGAAACACCAAAGTAAAACTAGTAAACCAGGAAGAGCTTACCTTTTTCAAATATTGCCAGCAGTTTATAACAGTATCTGTGCTTCATCTTGTTATTTATTTGAGTCACTTTTTTCAGAGTGGACTCCAAGTTTTAGGCAATAATTTGCATGACTCAGACCTTGAAATGACAGTAAAAAAAGGGTAATTCACTAAGAGCATCTACACATATTTTCATGTGTGTGCACATGCATATATATCAACTAAGGAGCAAAAAATACTCATCAGATGTTCTGCTGCACATAAAAAAAAGGGGCTTTTATACACATTCAAAAATGTAAGGGATAGCAGAATGGGAAACTGGTGTGTTATGGTATATTTAATACAACTGACATGCAATTCAAACCTTGGCTGAAGTCAAAGCAGGCTTCGGATGCCAAGACCTGAAAAGCAGATCCCTACAAAGTGTGAAAAAGATTATTGAAAACTGATCCAAGTGTTTAAAGGATTAGCAAAGCAAAGGCGGGCTTGGATTTTCTCTGACCTGACAGTACTGGCTTTTGAGCCAGCTTCCAAGAGTTTTCAGTATTCTTCATTGTTGTGGTGGCTTGTGCAGTTTCTAGAAGGTTATGATTAGTGACAGAGGCTGGATTAATTGAGAAATTTACAAAGTTCAGAATTAAAACTCATGGGTTGATAAGGGTCTAATTAGCATTTTAGAGGCTGTGGAACCGTAAAAGTTACAGTCTCTCCAGGGAATGAAGAGTGACTGAATGTTTTCTGAAGAAACTTGTTGTATACTTCTGGGACAGGAAGAGCCATCAGAACAGACCTAATGCTAAAGAAACAGTGTGGGAAAAGTTCAAAGGCTCATTTGGACCTATTTATCTCATGAAAAAGAATGGAGACTATAAAGATGACTGGCAAGAAAAATAATCTAAGTAAAAATTTTCAGCGGTAGAGGGTTGAGACAAGAACTAATTGGCTTTTTAGTGTAGGCTTGAGAGCATGTGATTGTTCATATGCATTTAAATAACTGCCATAAATACACCAGTTGTCCTGACTAAATTAAAAGGTAAATAAATGTTTGCTTAAAACTATTTTGCCACAAGATTTATATTTATGATAAAGTTGTCCAGATTTCAACTTATTCATAAGTTTTTCTCCCGTAAAGAGACATCCAAAATTCAGAGCATTTTGATTCCTATTGTTTCAGGCTTTTGCAGATTACTGTTGCAGAAAGAAAAGAGAATGTGTGATCTGTAGTGATGGTGGGAAGACAAGTGTTAATATTCACTCCTGGCCAATCCAGCCATGTAGGAAGCAGAAATGTACATTTTTCTAGAAGGTGAAATTCAGATTGTTTTACAGAAGTAAGAGAAAAATTAGAGGAAAAATAATGAAAATAAGAAGGAATGAAAGGAGGAGGGGAATGGAATGAAAGGAATATGAACCAAAATCTTCCAAGTCCTTTTCCAGTTCTGACCCAGATCATGAATACATTTGCCTGACTAAAGACTAAGTTCAAAAGTAATGTGCTAGCATTTAGCTCTGAACTTTTTGCAAGTGTGTGACAGAGGCTGAGTGAGTGTTGTACAAGATAGGACATACATTCTTCAAGTTAAATAAACATAATGAGCAGATACAAGTTGTATCCTGGAACTTTATGCTTTCTTCATATTTTTTAAATGTTAGGAGGATGAATTTGATTTGGGAACTTTTAATCACCTTTGTTGTAAGCCAGTCTCTTCAAGGGGCTTCCGGAGCAAAGCAAGCCACAGCCTGATTGATCATTTTTAAAGGGATTCCATTGGCCACACATTTACTCAAAGCTGAGTCTTTTATATTTTCTGTGACAAAGTAATCCTGGTTAGGTTCACAAGGTGAATATAGAAAAAAACCCAAGAAAATGAGAACTAGAAGAAACTTGTATTTCTCATTTTCAGGCCTACAATACACAGTGTTTCCCACCTTCAACCCTATGGGAATTCCTCTCCCACAAAAATAACTGAGTAACCAAACCTTTTTGCTCTTCTTTTCTCAGGAGACATGAAACAACTAGAAGCACTCAGAAATGCTGGATAGTCTTAATAAGAAAACTCTGTGGAAAACAAAAACAGCTCCCAAAAACTTTACATATAACCTGCATCATCTTCATGCAAAAATTGACTTTGTTGTTTACTGCTGCAGTCAGTTTTTAAAACAGTAATAAGAAGGAAGAAATTTACAGTCATTTAAACGCTGTGGACAGGCGTTGCTAAGCTGCAGTGCTTTGGCTACTGATAAAACAAATTAGCATCAGAGTAAGAATAGGACAAGATAGTGCTATGACAGAAATAATATAAGGAATACTAAGAACCCAGGTGTACATAATTAAGATTGTAATTCAAGCAAAGGGTTCTGGTGACATCATTTATCAATGTCACTGCAAATTCTCAATGGAATTACAGCTTTGTATGTAGAATTCAGATATACGTGATTTGTTAGAATACATGAGGAATGTTTCTATTAAAAGTAGACAGACAATATGTTAACCTCAACTAGTGGTGGTGACAGGATGAGATACAAAGAGAAGAGGGTTTTTTTCCTATTCTAGCACAAAAGAAGGATGGAACAGTCAGACTATTTCTAAGATATTTGGAAATTAAATTTGTTGAAAATACTGACTAAGGGCTTTTCACCCCCCCAAAAAAGCAGAAAAAGTTTCAGTTCTAATGTGATTCAATATGTCAATAAAAAACAGAGTTTTACTGCAAAAATGAACAAAGGAACAGCCAAAACTACTTATTTGTCCATCTCATAGTGCAGGACAAAATCACATTAAAATAAGATCAAGAAAAAAATTTCCATTAAAAGGATGGTATAAAATATTTACAATTAAACTCACAATAAGGCAAGTAGTAAATTATTAATTGCAAATTAACTCATTTTTAGCAGGAAAAAAGAGTGACGATTGTAAATACATGTACTGAAAGGAGATTATTATTCTTACTCTTTCTGAATGTCTGATTCTGCCTTTATTCTTATAACCAGAATATTTTTGTGAACATAATTATGAAACAGAGGGCCCACAGCTTGTGAGAATTTTAAAGACCTTAACTGAACTTAAATGATAATTAATGCAAAATCACATTCTTAAATTAGGCTCCTAAATAAAATTTCAATGCCACACTACTTGTTACTCAGTTACTTTGTGGATTTTTCAGCCTTGCTCCGATGCCCATAGACCTTGCACAATGAAAGTGAACAGAATCTCCTTGAGAAAGCATCACTCAGGAAATAGTGATGCCTCCCAGAAACACAGTGCAGAACAGTGGGAGGCTTGTTGGTGTGAGGCTTGACTACTGAATGATTAGAGAGAAAGGTCCTAATCAATGCAGTGAAGAAAAGGTTTTCTTTTGACTTGACAAACTTAGCACTAAATCGTACCTGCATGAAGTTCCTGCAGGTGTAGCTATAAAAATTCACTAAATTAGTCAAGGCACTGTGGATTTTTTCAGTTTTGGTCACTTTCTGAAGTACTCTAATTAAACCCTACAAATTGCATTCCGTTTTAAGTGTACAGCAAAACTTGTGATGCTCTTGAATACAATCTAAAATGTGTTTCTGGATTATATATGGTCACTGATAATATCATCAATTTTTCAAGCTTATCATGCGTACACTGCAATACTATCTCAAAAGATAACATAGTCTCTGAAACTTTCAGGAAGTGCTGACTGATGCAATACAGTTGTGGGGTATTTAGTTCTTATTAGAGAGTTGTGGGGTTTTAGCTCTCTGTTGCTGAAGTGCATAACTTTTATAAAAACTGAAATGAACAACGATATAGGGACTAGTAGCAATGCTTCTATTCCAAGTTCACAAGTCTTGAAAGTCTAGTTTTGTACATTATGCTTGAAGAGAATAGCTTGAGCAGGAGTAGTTTTGACCTTGAGTAACTTAATTTGGAAAGGAAATTTGGCCAAACTAGCTCAATGGAGGAGTTCTCATCAAGGATTAATGCAGAGGATCAATATGAACTTTTTATAGCAGACTATTTTTGAGAGAGGACAACAAAAGGTTAGAGTACTTTAAAACTTGAAAAAGCAAATTAGTATCACTTAAAGTGGGCAGTATAGGAATGAGAATGGAAAAAGCAGGGATCTTGATTTCATGCCAGCATTTTGTAATACCATACAACTAAAATACAGAGAAAACTGTCTTTCAAATTATATTTTAGTATCTTTTTGCAACCATAGCTGAGTTTTTAAACATTTTACTACCCTGTCTCTTCGTATGGCTCTGAATAAAAACACTTATGATTGCAATTGATTGATGTTACTATCACAATTTTTCTATTTTCTACAAGGTCAAGATTGCATATAAACATATGTCTTTATTTGAAAATTTAAAGGCTTAATTACCTTCTAAACTAAAGAGCTATGGAAAACACATAAACATAGCTCTTCCTTGAGTTCCTGTATGCACAAATCCCACTCCTGAAGTGTAAAAGCTCCTGTAATGGGGAATCAGGCCCCTTAATTGCCCTGTCAGTGGCAACAAATATTTATGCATGACCTTATGCTACCTTACCTAAAGAACTACAGGGCAGATTGATCCCACTTACTGTCCCCATCACTGTCTCCTCTCCCCTTGCCTCTCCCTGAACTACAAATCAAACTCTAATATGGCTTCTTAGCCCAACTCACATCTGACATTTTTCATCTGGCAGACTCTCAAGAGCTGACTACCCACCCATGTGCCATTTCAGTTCAGCAAGATCCATGAGCACTGGGGGTGTTTAGAAAGTCCAGAAGGTATGTCCAGCTACCTGAAGCCATCCCAGCATATCCATCTGTGACAGATTCCAGTGCATTTCAGTCCATTTTAGAATACTGTTAAAAGTCTGGTTAACATCTTTGTAGATGGCACTAAATGTGTTTTAAAAAGTATTTCCCAAGCTTTATGCAAAATCAAAAATTTTCTAGCATGGTTATTTAATTCAGAGTCTCAAAATTTTATGTTTCTGACGCTTGCTTCAGTCTTGACCTGAAGCAAGCGTCAGAAACAGGCCAAGCTAAGTTCCTGAAAAGCAGCAAATGGTTTCTCCAGATAAACAATCTTCTTGGCCATAACAGCCATTTAACTTAGGTTGATATTTTATGGGGCAAGTAAATTTTCTCATCTTCACCTTGTGCTTTTTCCCTGAGGATGAGTCAATGGCATCAATTCTCTTTATTCAGATCAGTGGGGGTAAAAAAGGGTATTTGTCAGACAATGGTCTCTCACCCCTGAAATTTCAGTTCTTCTTTTTTCTCTTTTTCCTCACTCATTTCCGTCTTCTGTAATCCCTGCCTCCCAGTTGTGTTCCTATACCCAAACATTTGGTATTTCTGCTCTTTGGACTCCAGTTCTTGTCTTCCCTCTCCTTGAAGCTGACTGTATGTTTAAAGAGAGGTGGAGATGCTCCAGGTGATGGAGAAAGACTATTACCCTTTTTCTCCAAATCTCTCCATTCTAGTTTGGAAGTTAACTGGGGTTAAACGATATTTTCAATAATGGCTGGTTGATACACTGTTTCCAAATGTGAACTCTGCTTTCAACAGCAGAACAATAAAGATGTAGTGCTTAATAATGAAGAACAGCATTTTTTATTTTACAAAACAAGCCTCTCAGCTTCAGTGGTGTTATTCATGAGTAACACCTTGTGCATATGCATTATGAGACAGTGTTTAATTGAATGATTGCATAATATGTTGTTCCACAGAATAAAATATGAAATATTCATTAGGCCAGAGAGGGAGTTAGAATGCCTGGTGGTTAAATCACTCACCAGGGAAATCCAGCTCCTACTCCTTCCTTCAAGTGAATATAAAAGTAGTTTATACAAAAAGGCTTTAAAAGGAACTAGGACTGTTTTCCTCAAAATCCTCATAACCTCATGGCTAGTGTACTATCCCAACAGGCTCTGACTGGGGCATGGAAGGACGTAGTTAAACACGGATCACCTACATCTTTTCATGTAGGTAAAGGGGTCAGATCTGCCTTAACCAGGCAGTGGGTTTAATGGAACCAAAAACTCCCTACTGTATTTATTTTTCAGGAAATTATTGCCTTGGTATAGATGCCTCATTCATGAAAGGACTTCCAGATGTGACTCCAGAAGAGAAGGAAGAACTTTGCACAGTCTAAATCCAAGCTCAGTTAAGCCCCTCTGTGAAACATGGTGCAAGCAGCCTGTGTAAATCCTAGGCTGAAAGCAGAGGGTTCTCCACTCACTTTCAGCTGCTTTGAGTCAACTGCTAAGAGCCCAGCTCACTTCATGCCTTCAGCTGGGAAACAGGATGGTGGTAGGACACCAAAAATATTGTAATGATCTGCAGTTCAACACCTCAATCCTGCTGCAGATTTAACCTTTGCTAATCTGTGAGGTGGAAAGATCTTCAGGAGACATATTTAGGTGAAGTAATACCTAAATAATACCCTCAAAAATTAAATTGATCTCATAATCATCATGCCTGTTGGAATCATAAACAAGCTTATTGAAGTGATAGGGGAAAATAAGTTTGAAATGGATAAAATTAGGAGGAGAATAATGCTTCTTAAAAAATTAATTAAAAATTATTTACATCTCAGACAACAGTCAGCACTGTCAAGTATGTGTTTTATGAGTTACTGGTAAATAGCAAGCAATAAAAAATAAGCTTTTGATTTTGTGTAGAGTATCACAGAGAGGCATTCTCCTGGCATATTTATTTTTTCATTTATTCAGGAAATAAAAGAGAAAGTGAGGTTGGGGAAATAGCTCACTCTGGGGAGACAGAATCAGTCAGAATAAATAAATATGCCCAAAACAATAACAGAAGCAAATGTGGCACCAAATATCACTGATAGACAAAGAATGCATTAATTCAGCATTGCAAATTACTTTTGCTTAAGGCAGATGTACTTGCTATACCCTCTTAATTATTGCTCTTCTCATCAGTTTGCAACTCAAAGCACATTCTCTCAGTAGCAATTAGGGAATGATATAATTATATGAAGCTTTAGGAACAAGAGAAAGCTTCTGAATCAAAACACTAGAGAATTTTTTTTTTTCCAAGTTTGCATTGTAACAGCAAGATGCCTTGTGCACTGTCCATCTGGAGAACCCGTTCCACATCTTCAGAAGCTCAGCAAGCAGTCTGCATCACCAGACACTTGATTTTTATATCATCTTTTCAACCCACCTTCTCTTTGTATGCTCAGGCTCTTCCCAGGCACGGAGAAGACAGAAGTAAGTAGGTGAATTAAAGGGTTCAGCTTCTTGGCTCCTGTTCATCCAAGAAGTGGTTTCCCTTGAGGACATTCTCTTTTTATATATACACACATGCATCTGTAGCTCTAGGGAGATCTCTCTCAGTACCTGACTGGTCCTAGAAAAAGCAGTTTCTGGACAAAGGCAGGGAGCAGAAACTCTTGTGTGTTTGTCTGCTTTTGTGTGTCCAAAGGATTAGATGTCTATTAAAGTCTGTTTCTCACACCAGCAGAATGAAGTTTGTGAGCCTGTCTGCCATCATCACCCAGGGGCCAGGAGTCTAACTCACTCTTTTTTTGCTTCACTGGCCTTCATGCACTGATGAGCTGGAACATTGTTAAGAACATTTCTGTCTAAATACACCTTTTAGTGAAAAGTCCAGGTTGTTTCAGCAGATCAACCCAAAAGATATGCAGGTTCTTAGAAGTACACTAATGTGAATATAGATCAATATACGTAGACTGGCTAAAGTTCAAGGTTTTATGAAAGCAGTCACCTTAGGGAACTGCTCCTCAGTTTAAGAGCCCATAAGAATACAAAAGTTTGTTGCTTTTATATTTTTTTGGCCAGTGAGTTTAGAATACTGTCCACAAATGAAAAAAGGTGAATTGCCATCTCTATTCAGTGTTACAACTAGTTAATTCAGCTGAAGACTAGAATAAATACTTATTGAAGCTGTTAGTACTGCTAAAATAATTAAGATGACTGCAGTATTAAAAAAATTAACTACAGATTTGGTACCATTAATATTTTGGGTAGTCACTTTGATATTTCCCATCTGCTGTATATTACATATTTACCAGACCCATGTTCTTCTTAAAGACAAAACAAGAAATAAGGTTTTTAGTTTTGAGAGATCCTGATTTTTTCAACTTTAAATGGAAGAGCAGGTCTACAGTCAGCCATACAGCCATTTGACATAGGTTGATATTTTATAGGGCAAGTAAATTTTCCCAGTTGCATAAGTGGTAGTGATTTGAATTTTAGAAATAATTAAAAATAAGATAAATATTTCTCAAATCAATCGCAGAGGGAAAGAGCTAAAGATTGAGAGAATTTGCCAGTAAGGAGCCTATTTATTTACAGTTTGCCTCTGGAATCTTGATTTTGGCAGAAACTTTGCCAACATGCTAAACATTGTGAAGTGTGTAAGTACGAGTAACTTTATTCACCTGTCCTAAGTGGAGAAATCTGACTTGAAATATTAAAAAATTCCCACGTTTTATGGTTTTTTCTTTGGAATTAAAGGCAAGATGTCATTTTTTTTCTTTTGCATTAATATTGATCATCATTATTTTAGAAGTATATCAGCCTAAGAGAAATTTTATATGAATTTAAGTAGGTCTAAGATTGGGATAGTTGCAGAGTTTCTCAAGAACTGGCCAAACAGAATTCAAGTAGAGCCTTGGCTTAGGCATCTACAAATGAGACATATGAAAAATTAAGAAAAGCTGCCTTTGCAGCTTACAATTCCTTTGTTTATGAGAATATTCCCTTTAAAAATAAAGTGAATTTCTGTATTATAGTTAGAGTTTCTCAAACAATTCACACGTGATGAGGATGACATGCTACTGTTGCTTTTCATAGAATGCAGTTAATTCATAGAGAATATTTTATTTCAGGTCAATGTCAAGGAACAGGTACTACAGCCATTATCATTCCAAACTGGGTTCCCATCCATCCTAAGTGGATTTTATAGTAATCTGAACCGACATGTCAGTAGCAACCCAGAAGAGTGGGGCTGGGACTGGTAATGCCTCTGAGATGACACATGAGGACAGCTCCAGTAATATCCTTGTTCAGCCTGTTTCTCACAATGGTATGTCAGACTATAAATATATAGTCTGGCTAATAGTGTGCATTTTGCTTTACCTCAGAAATCCAATGAGATGAGCTTCTGGAAGCTCATCTCTTCCCTTTCAGGTAGGTGTTAGCCCAAATGAAGAGCATAGCAGGGAGTCAGGAGGTAGCTCTGATTCATTCAGGATGAGGGAGTGGCCATATGAATGGATGAAGATAAATCATGATAAAACATATGTAAGGGGAAAATAATGGCAGAATTGAGCTTAGGACAAGAGGTCATAAGTACAGCCAGGTCATGTTACAGCAAAATGGCTGTGATTTCAGGACACCACACTGGAAAGTTTAGGTGATCACAGGAGGAATTTGGCTGATTTATAAATTAACTGAAAAGAAAAATCAAGTAACTATTCATTTGAAGTGTGCTTTCGATAGAAATTCCATGTTCTATTCCAGTTTCTGACTTGAGAAGGAATATAATGCTGGCTGCTCTAATGGAAGCAATTATTGATAATGTGGGAATTTGGCTGGGGTAGAAAAGTTGTTGCCTCACTGCAGCAAATTTCCAGTGAAGATAATTATTGACTAAGGATTCCAGTTTATGATAAACTGTAAACAGAAATTAGAAGGGAACAGAAGACTGGAAAGAAAGGGCTACATTTGAGTTAAGATACAGCCTCCTTTTTCATTTTTCAGTCCTCTTTAGGGGAAGGGGGCCCATGGATCTCAGGAGTGATGCTAAGGCCATGTTAGCAGGGTGGAGGGCTGATGGCAGTTTTCCACCACGTGGTATGGATTACAAAGGAAGTATGACCTGCACTGGACGAGTCATTTCCAGATGGTTCCCAGATGTGTTATTTATGAAGTCACGGCCTACTTAAACCACATTCCTGGTGTCTTGTCTTCTTTTCCTGCAATGTCCAAGACATTAATGAAGGAATGTATGAGAACCAAATAGCAGACCAGTTGTCAAAAACCAAATGACAACAGAAATCCTTTCCTGTCTCTGGATATATGTAAATACATATTAGATTAACAAAACCAGCTTTAAACAGCTGATCCCTGAAGAGTCATAGAACTGGCAGTAGTGCATTTTAAGGAGAGTACTTATCTTGGCCCCATCATTCCCTTGTGAATCTCTACCATAAAACTTACCACATTATCCTTGATGATTCTCGTCTTATAACTCCTTCCTTCCAAACAGCCCTCTCTCCCTTAGATTCCTCAGTTCAGATAAAAAAAATCTTATATATAAAATCTAGGTCATTCTTTAAAATACCAAATAAATCTGGATGAGTGCTATAGTGTTTCAGATGATCCTACAATGTCAAATACAGTTTGTGGGTTGATTGGTTGGTTGGTTGGTTGGTTAGTTGGTTGGTTGGTTGGTTGGTTGGTTTGTTTGCTTAGATTAGTCAGGTCTGGCAACAAGCTCATGTGACTGACTGATCATGCAAGTTTCTTACCAGAAGGTAATTTATTCAGTTTGCGTAATGCATCTGAGGCCATGCAGTAACAGTGCATTAGAGCAGAATTTTCTATTGCTTTTGTTGGTGTGGGTTTTTTTGTCTTTTGTTAGAAATGAATGGAATATGATTTGGTTTTTTTTTTTTCCAGTTGCTATAGTTATGAGAAACAATTCCTGAGTCATTGCCAAGAAGGTAGAAAAGAACACTGCAAACAAGCTCCCGCTTTGTAACATCCTAGAGACAGAACTGTAGCAATATGACTTGACATACAAAATAACATCAGTTGGCATAAGTTTTATTGATTACTACCTACCATGTGATGGGCCCTCAGGTTTTAATAAATAAGCTGGGATTCTACCGGTACAAGAAGTAATAGAACTATATTTAAAACAATTCAGAAATATTTATTCTGAATATAGAAAGCTCATGACAGATTATTTTGCATACAACATTTTTATGCAGCTATTCAAAACGGACAGCAACCTGTTTGCTTTCTATTCCCAGAAAGTATGGGATATATATTAACATTGATTTTTCATTACAGTGAGCTGTGTTTCTTTCTCAATTCATTCCCTTGGTGAGCAGCTTTCCTAGGGGGAGGCCAGTGTAAATGAAATCTGAATATGTCCATAATATGAAATAGTGCTGCAAATATATTTAGGGTCAAGGGGATTTTTCTATTTATGTAGTATTCTACTTTAATGTAGATACCAAGAAAAATGAATCTCCTATAATCCATTTCAGACAAATACAGAATAACAAAAAAGGATGTGTGCACCATATTTTGTATGGGTACAAGCACTCAACGATGAAGAGATTGGTCATCTTCATTGTGACATAACATTTTATATCATTTATCTGACTGTTAGAAGGAGAGAAAAACAAATGGTTGTCATTATAGAAAAACTCTGGAATCTCTTAGTTTCTTGTTAGAAAGATTACCCTTTGTTAATACTAAAAGAAGTTAATGAAGGGAAGGGAAGGGAAGGGAAGGGAAGGGAAGGGAAGGGAAGGGAAGGGAAGGGAAGGGAAGGGAAGGGAAGGGAAGGGAAGGGAAGGGAAGGGAAGGAAGGGAAGGGAAGGGAAGGGAAGGGAAGGGAAGGGAAGGGAAGGGAAGGGAAGGGAAGGGAAGGGAAGGGAAGGGAAGGGAAGGGAAGGGAGGAAGGGAAGGGAAGGGAAGGGAAGGGAAGGGAAGGGAAGGGAAGGGAAGGGAAGGGAAGGGAAGGGAAGGGAAGGGAAGGGAAGGGAAGGGAAGGGAAGGGAAGGGAAGGGAAGGGAAGGGAAGGGAAGGGAAGGGAAGGGAAGGGAAGGGAAGGGAAGTGTCATACACAAGGTATCTATGTTCAGGCTGAAGGCATGTGGCATTTTATGAATACATCAGAGGACATACAGCTCACATATTAGTTTGACAAAGAAGTGAGGGAGTAATTTTTTGAAACAAAACCAAAATAACTACCAGGCTTTTACCATTGTTTAGAGTTCAACCTTATTGCACAGATATGTAAGCCAGGTTAAAATCATTCTAGAACAATAACAACTGGCAGGAAAGAGCACATCAGTTGCATAAAAACTCCCACAACTGCAAGTTAATTGAACAATGCATTAATATAGTCTAATTATTCCAGATATTTTTAGACATTAAATTCTTATAAATTTACATTTCACAGTAGTGGACCAAAGTATTTACACCATCATAATCTTATCTTACCTGCTTTCCAGTTAAAACTTGATTCCAGTACAAATTCATCATTGTTATTAACTGTACAGTAAGTGCAATATATTTGGTCAGTGTTTGATTCATCACAATACATTTTTATGAGGAGAGTACACAATTTCTTTATTTTTTTCATATTTAACCCATGTTCTACCAGGACTGGTTCTGAAAGGAAGTGATTTATAAATTAGCTTCCATCTAAGTTGTATAAAAAAATTTATTAATATCAGAAATCACAGTTCTAGTCCAAACTTTTTGTCCCTAAACCCTCAATACCAGATGATGAAATGTTTCTAGTGCTTTCTATGCCTTATGTAGAGATACCAGCAAGGATAGTGCAGTTTGGAGTACTATGTGTGAATACATATGAGCTGGCAACAGGTAATGAGCTAAATGCTAAGTTTGTCTTTCTGTTACATCTTTCTTTGCCATTGCAGTATGACCTAGATTGAATTTGCCACTCAAGATTTTCTGTTTCTCCTGACAAAGGCTAAGGTTCACTTTGGTATCTGAATGTTCACATCAGCCAATGTACCTGAATTGCTGGGAGCTCAGAGCAACAGCTCCTGTTATTGGGAGCACAAAAGAGTTAGAAAAAGATGGACAGAAAGAGGGAAAGAGATTTGACAATGAAAGAAGGTCACTCAGAACATTAACATGAAATTATCTGGATGATGGGGCAAGTTTGCTGAAGACACAAAAAGTGAGGAGTGGTTGGTTTGTCAGAGGGTTATGCAGCCATCCAGAGGGCTGTCAGGAATCTCATGATGAAGTTCAAAAAGGGGAAGCAAAAAGTCCTGCCAAGCAACAACCCCATGAGCTGGTATCTCTTGGGTGACAGCCACCTTGAAAGCAGCTTTGCAGAAAAGGACCTCAGATTTCTATAATACTCCCTGGCAGCAAAAAAGGCTGGTGGTATGTTAGGCTGCATCAGGAGGAGTGTTGTCAGCAGGTCAAGGGATGTGATACTTGCCTTTTCCTCAACATTGGAGAGGCCCTACCCAGAGTACTCTGCCCAATCTTGGGTGCCCTAGTACAGGCACCCAAGAGAGTCCAATAAAGGCCAGAAAGATGACAGGAGACTGCATCTCTCCTCTGAGGAAAGGCTGAGAGGGCTGGGACTGTTCAGCTGTTAGAAGTCTCAGGTGGCCTTACGAATATCTGTAAATAGCAGACGGGACGGTACAAAAAAGACAGTCAGGGTCTTTTCAGGGCTGCCCCATGACAGGACCAGAGGCAAGGGGCACAGCTGGAAATGCAGAAAGCTCTGCCTGAACATCAGAAAACACTTTTTCACTGGGAGTGTGACTGAGCAGAGGCAAAGGTTGCCCAGGGAGGCTGTGGAGTCTTCACCTTCAGAGATTTTCAAAAGCCATCTTGCAAAACAGTCTTTAGGAAGTCCTGCTTGAACAGGGGGCATGGACCAGGTGACTTGCAGCGGTCTCTTCCATCCTCAGCTACTTCGTGATTCTGTGACCTTGAGAGAACGGAATTCACTATACTGAAAGTGCATTAATTAGACTAAAAACAATGCTATTATATTACTCTAGGTCAAAATTTGGCCATTTTTTTCAAAGGTGCTTTAAAACCTGTCCCTATAAATAAAAATTCTTACTTCATATGGCAAAAAAAATTCTTCACCATTATGTATTTTATGGAAGATTTTTTCTCTCTATAGGATTCAAAAACATGATCATGAAAAACCTAGTACCAGCTTCCCACTTGTTTCATTAACATTTGAAACTTTGTTTTGTTAAGTTTTCATTAGTATTTTCTGAAACCCAGAAAAAAATTTAAAATTACAAAATGGCAACATTTACCATGCCAAATTATTTTTAAAAATACCCAACTTACACAGATTTCTAATTTAGATGCTTTTATCATCCTTGGGTTTTAAATGTTGGGCTGTAATATTGACAAGATAATTTGCTGAGCATTACTCATGCCATTTAGCTTAAGTCTTCTCTGTTTCTTATTTCTTTTTGGAAGTTTTTGAAACAGAGATGATTACCCAAAGAACAAGTCTCATCCTTCATCACAGTGAAAATTACCAGTAATAGATTAAATTTATAGATATTAGGAAAACATTATTTTAAAGTCACACAAGAGTGTTTGTTGCTTTACATAGTGGTTTTTAAGGGTTTTATATAGTTTCTATTATTAATGCATGTTGCTTGACTGGGGAATCGAAAGAAAGGTTGAAATCTGAGACAATATTAAAATACTTTAGAAACTTTAAAGCATTATAATAGCTCTTTCAATAAAACTACTTCAAATATTTCTTCAAGAAGGAAACAATTTGGAGTTCAAGTTCAGCAGCATAATAACTGAAAATGTATAACAGTACACTTATTCCCATCACTAAAGTATAGATTACGGTCTTTTTCAGTTGTTGCCATTATAAATCCCTGTTCCCAGGGGTGCTAAGCTATCATAAAAATTTGCTTTGGGCAATGCTTTGAGATAAGTTCTTCAAAAAATGCATAGGGGATTGGCTTGCAACTCCCACTTGTGTTAATAGGAGCCATCAAGGCAAATCTCTCATGTATTCATAGGAGAAAAAGCTCCAGAGTATAAAAAACTTTCGGCCTGAGGATTATTTGTTTTTGATATATATCCCGATAAAAATATGCTTTAAAACAAAACACTTCCAGCTAGAGATCTCAGTTATTTGCTGGGTCTGTTAACACTCAGTAGATTTTGTTAAATTGAAATTCCACTAATGAAGCTTGCAACATAAATTATTTCCTAAAAGTTTGTGGAATTAAGAATAACAGTTTGGCTGAAGAAATAAAAAATTTCAAGGCAATAATATATAATTAACTGCACAGAAACATTATATACTAAGCTTTATGCTATTTTCTTTCTAATCCAAAATGCTGGTAGAACTTCACTTGGATTCACATCCTGTTTTTAAGGAGGTGGGGATATAGATTGGTGTGGTTGATCTGAGGGTAAGTGTGCCTTAACTTCTACATGCAGTTTTCTATTTTCCACTTTGATGAAGGTTACAGTGGTATATCAGCTCATCTTCCCTCTTCTGGGAGAAATTCCATTCCCTTATTTCCAACAGCTCACATTTCATCCAGTCCATCCACGAATCAGGTCATGGGTTTACTATAAATGAGTGTGATGATAAAAAAGCTTGACACACTTCATCTTCTAAAAAAATCTGGCTATGTCTATGTCTCTCATGTCTGCATTCCCCAACTAGCTGGGCAGTAAAATATACCAGAAACTTCCACTGAGAACCATAATTTTCAGTTCTCTGAAGTTTTTCTAATCATTTACATTAAACATACAAGTGACTGAATATTGCAAAAGAAGAAACACTACACAGAAATATTATCGTCATCAATTTCAGTCATTTTGGAAAGTAGCCTAATTTTATGCATTCTGAATCATTCCTTGCAGGAATTCTTTTTTTCACAAACAGTTATGAGACTGCAGGGAAAAGAAAAATTAATGTAAGGTTACAATGTAAGAACCACCTTTGTAAGTACCACTTTTCTGCCTACACATTCTACATTCTTTTTCTTAGGCAAGGATTTCTATAAGAACATGCTCACGTCAGAGGTTGGCTACATCAGCTCAAAATACTTCTTCAACACAATTACAAGACTATAAAGTCATCTCATGAGCTGAGGAAAGTGAGCAATTCTGCATATAATAGGTAAGGCTAAACATATTCCTCCTTTTCTGTAGGCAGATATTCTAGGTCCACTTCTTTATGCTTCTTTTTATTTTCATACATCTTTCTGGTAAACAGATGGCAGAAAACTTAAATAGCACTTGAGGTGACATCTCACCAATGTCTTCTACAACAGAAATTCTACTTTCCTCTCTGTACTTCAGGAATCTTATTTGCCACAGTCTCAGATCATATTTTTCATTTCAGCAGCCTCTTCACATTGTTCGTTCATGTATTTTATGTGACTGATTAATAGTTCCAAACTTTATCTTCTTCCTTAGTTATTTCCACTCTGTAAACAACAAAGCCTTGCTGTTTGTCCTAAACCACACACCTACTACTGTTGTCTGTCATTCAATTTCTTTTACTTCAATGTCCAATTGTCAATTTTGCACTGACAGTCTGGACCTCTCCCTTGTTATTTTAGTATCACTGTTGCTATTTTACTTTTCCTACCAACAGTTTCTCTGAGCAGTATCACCTGCACTCTTTTCTTACCCATATTACAATTCTTTCACTAGTCTAGCTTCATTAACTTAATAAGCAACTTCCTACAGGAATTACTTTCCAGTAAATCTGATGCCCAGATATATTTTAGCTACTACATTTTCTTTGCCTAGAAACCCTTTAATTTAGCCAAGAAAGGTACAATTACCCTGCATGACTGGCTTTTGCTGAAGTTGATGTTTTTTTCATTTCTGATTTATATAATTAATTATACTATGATCCATATTTGTTCTAAAATCTCCATGAGGTAGGATTACTATGTCAGTAATTACCCAGATCACATATCTCCTTTCCTCAAATATATACAACATGTTTGTTTTCCTGCAACAAATACAATATGATCTGCAGTCTGATGGACTCCTTAAAAATGCTTGTTACCAAATCAATTTTCTGTGAGGAAATCATAAGTTGAAATATGAAAATGGAACTTAAAACAGGATTTTTTTGTGATCATGTGGAAAATATATTTCAATAATCAGTGAAATATTATCAAATTTCATTTTGCTGACCTCTTTGGTTTGCAATGGGTAACATCTAAAAAAAAAAAAAATAATGAATATTTATAATCTCTCTACTTTTAATATAGTCCATCAAATTTAAATGAGACAAAGGATTAAAGCTACAATTTAAGAGCTTAAAACTAGAAGGGCTTATTTTTAACCTTAGGACAGCCCAGCATTTAAATAAGACCAATTTGAATTGGGAATGAAAATGAACTCTTAATTTTATTAATCTCCTTACACTGTTGTGCATTGTTCTGAGTCACCAAAATATGCATAGCTTCTGAACAGCCTGACACTTTGCTTTGCATTTCATGCTATATTTTAAGAAATATGTATCATATATCACTTGTTAATGGCTTCTGTGGGAGGAGATGAGTAATTAAAGACTTGTGAAATTGGGGCAGGGTACGTTTTTATAACTGATAACATAAGCTCACAGGATGGCTGCAGTTCAACAAAGGGCTTAGCTTACTCTGTTCTATAAATAAGCACAGGAAATTAGATTAAAATTTCAGAATTAGATTGCCAAGATTTTCAAAAGTGACCATAGGGTCTGTGTGTCTTGCTTTGGGACCCCCCACTATGAAGTACTTTTCAAAATCCTCATGTCTGACACCTTTTGAAAATATTTCAGTTTTAGAAAGATTTGATTTCTTCAGCCTTAAAAAAATATAAAATAATAAATTCTTGAGAACAATTTAGCTAGACTTGTGAAAAAACCACCAAAGAGACCAAGCAGGACTACTCTTACAACTGAGTTGTCTTGTTAGACATAGTGTTATATATAGCACATTATGAAATATAAATTTCCTTATAAGGATGAATTGTAGTCACACAAGTCATTCTGCATGGGTTTTTCAGTACAAAGTATTTGTTTGTAATATTTATAGGCAGAAGTTAATCCCTACAGTTCCTCCTCCAAGTTCCTTTCCTTGCTTTGAAATTTCATTTAGAAACTTAGTGAATGTGTAAGCTTCATTGGTTTTCTTTCTAAACATTGGTAGAATATGAGACAATACAATTAACAGTCTTGGAGAATATATCTGGATTTTGTAAATAAACCAGTCATATTGTTTAGGGCTTAGATGCCTGAGTTTCAGGCAGAGGGGGGAGGAATGGAGACATTTTTCCTCCTCTGGTTTTTTAAAAAGGTGTCTGATGTCTGACAGAAGATATCTACTCAAAACTGCTAGCACACTAAAGTGAGCTTGTAACTACAGTTTACAACTATGTTGTGAGATTCAAGGGTACTCTCCAAAGCCGTTGGAAAGCTCAAACTGTATTTGGATTTGGTGCTGTCATAGAACCTGAGCACTCCACTCCACCTGGCCACTGTTTGGTTTCCAACAGGAGAAAAATGGAGGCTGAGAAAGACCCTGGTGTGGATGATGTGGATAACATGGAAATTTTTGAACACCTTACCTTGACTTGTGGACTATATTTACTACAACATACCAAATTTTTAGAAAAGCCTGGACAATTGTCTATACAGTTTCCTCTTCTGCAAAATGAGAGTAGGGGAGATCCTGGGCGTGTATCTGTGTTGCATTTTTAAAAGAGAATGAAACACATACACCAGAGAATGAAACTTTATTCCCCTTTTCTTAAATTATGAAGGACCTTTTCACTCAGTATTATTTCATTGGTTTAGTTGTTTATGAAACAAAACAGTAAAAAACAGAGTTGAGGATAGAAAATGTTCTAATATGTGCTACACATGAACTAAGCATAAATTACTGTTAGTTACACAGCAAAAGATATAAAGCAAAAAGTAGGAAAAGGATTGAACATAAGGCTTGATTTTTCCTCTGCTGCTGTTTGAACCATTCCTACTGTCATTACCATTTCAAAAGTAGGTCCTTACAGAACTGCAACACCTAAAACCTTATCTAGTACCTGCATTTGAACATTGTACAGGGAAGACAGCTACATGTACAAATAATTAATGTAAGAGGAATCTTAAAATTCTTATCAATAAGACTGCCAGCTGTATAAAATGGAGATTGAATATTCTCCAGTCTCTATTCTCCAGTTCTCCTCAACTACCTTGAATTATAAGCCCGTGTAAAAGGATTTGGGACACTTGAACAAAAAAGATAAATAGACAAATAATTATTGCAGTTGCATTTGGAAACAATTTAGATGAGTCAACTGGTGAGTATGGTTTTTGCTATTTTGGTTGTATGGAGGGCAGGAACAAACAACATTTGTGGATAAACATGAAAATGTTTAAGTTTTGTTAAAAAAAATTGATAAAGAAAATGCTACATGTCCTTGGAAACTTCCCTTGCAATTCTAACCCACTACATTAAATCAGTTTGAGAGAAAACATGAGGTGGGCTTGTCACCAAGAGTAAAGTGTGTCCTGAAGTGGCAACTCTTTCTTTTCTTTCTCTCTTCTGTCCCTAACAGACAGATATATAAATTACAAATTACAGTACCAAAATTAAATGTCCAAACAGCAGCTGGCATGAGTCTACATGTCTAATTCCACTCCTGTGACGTTCCATGTAAAACTGTATTGATGGCACCCAACACTGACTAAGCACTCACAGCTACTCCTCCTGCCAGTCCTTCCATGTCTCACAGAGACCAACTTATGCATCTTGCTTTTATGCATGAAATTAACATAGTGTTTGGAGGGTAAATGCTGTTTAAGAGAACAGTTGTACTCCATTAACAAATTTGAAGGTGGGAGGAAAATAGCAGAAAAAGCAACATTTACTTTGATGCAACTCTCACTGCTGAGCTGAAATGCGGGAAATGTGGCTCCCAATGCTGCTCAGAGACAATCTGGATGACTTTGTGGGTATTCTGATCCCAGTGAAGACAAAGATTTCTCAGAACAAATGTGTTGTGTGGAGGAGGAACTGCACAATAGCAAAACATTTTCCTCAGCTACCAAGTCAAAGTTCCTTTGTGTGTATTCCTCTACTCCATAACTCATTCAGCAGCATATATACTGTATGTTAGGTGTAGATATGCAGGGTATTTCAGACAGTATTCTAAACTTGTCATATAAAGTGCTATGTGTCTATACAGCAGATCCAATCTATCAGGCAAATAAGTAAGTAAAATTGTGTCTTTAATTTGCTAAAACAGGTATTACACAAAATAGGAGACTTTGTTTCTCAAGAACAGTGGATGACTGTTTTCTTATACAATATATTGAAGCTACATTCTCAAAGGGTTTTCTGGCCTCAGGCCCCAAAATCAAGTAAAGTGGTGAATTGTAAGCTAAAATGTACGTATTTTTGCTGTTACTAAAAAAAAAAAAAAAATGAAATTAAGTATTTGGCCTTGTGTAATTTCTCAAATTTGAACATAAAGGCACAAAAAAAGTCTAATTTTTATTAGCACACAGTAAAATAAAATCTTACCTTTTGTGGTGAACTTTAAAATCATTTGGAAATGATGCAATTGAATATAATTTAGGTCCAGTAGATAAAGATGAAGAAGAAATAAGACAAATGCAGAAACTACATTTAACAATGCTTTAAATGCCATCATCTCTTATTGTTGACTCAGTTATCCTTGACATCTATGGAAGTTGGTCTTCAGTATCTCCCAAAGGCTGAACTCCAAGAAGATAGAGAACAAGCAATCAACAGAAGAAGAAGGAAGAAGAGATATTAATTGACAAAGTAGTTCTGCAAAAATATTACTTTCTTACCTTTTTAGTTGAAAAAAAGGGATAACTTTCTCCCAGTGGAAAGCACAGTGATGAAAAGAAACAAATCATTAAAAGGACACATCTAGATACTATAAACTCTTACATCTTTAACTGCTGACTCTCCTGCAGCCTAATACAGAGCTGGTGCTGCCTCCTCACAGGCATGTGGGAGTTGAACTTCCAGGAGGTGTAAATCACCGAAATCAAATCTCTCACTTCTACCCATTGTTCTATTACAAAATATGGATATAGGCAGGTGCATCTCTTAGTGCCTCTTTCTGTGTTTCATGTGTGACACACAGTTGTCAGTGCATGTTTGGGGTCCTGGTGCCTGTCTGCTGAAGCACACCTTTCAGGAGACATGTGTGGTAGGATGGTTGCTTTATAAACCCCAAATTCTCTTAGACACAAGCTGGACATTGTCATGCTCTGCTCTCCCCAGGCAGCTGTACTTTGGGATATGCATAGTATCAGACTAAGACATATCTGAGAAATTTGCAGTAGTAATATCATTATTGGTAGAAAGCAGGGTGCTGACATATCCATCATAATTCTGGATCGTTCTCTTGGATTTAGGTGCTGAAATACATTTTTGAACATATTGATAGAGCCTGATTGTTTCGGTTTGAGAACTAATCACATTTATTATTATTTAGTCTTTTTTTGTGAAGTTTAAAAAAGTTCTCCCTTATATGTTCCTAAGAAACTACTAATTTCTACACATCTGCTTTCCGACCCCATATGATAACTATGATCTAAACTGCAAATTTATGTAATAACTGTTGCTCCAAGGTTCTTGAGAAGAGGAAACTCTGCATTTCAGCAGAAACTCAGTATTTCAGCAAATAAGTCATCAAAGGGGCAGGAAGAAAGAGAGTGCAATGATTTACACAGAGTTTTACTTTCTTTTTTCCTTTACACATTAGAAATTAATTATTTTTGCTAGTTGTTGATGATTATTCCTCATGTATTTTTGGTGAGTTTGGATTCATTAAGTAATATATAGATTCAAGACCTGTGTTAAATTCAATTGGAATATGAACAAAGTAAGCAATCCAGGTAAAGATTAATAAATAGTGATACTATCAGAGTTCAAACAAATATGTTTAGTCATTGTTTTTAATTTCTCTCACAAAATAATAAACAGTAGTTTTTTTTAATTCACTTTTCTTTCTGGTAGGAGATAAAAGCACTGTTCAAGAGAGGAATCTATAGTGTCATTCCTTTCCCATTTGCTCAGGAGCTCTTATTCAGATCAGAAATAAAATAGTTAAGTAAAAAGCAAAAAGGCTTGGAACTGTTAATGGAAGCCACCATAAACTTTGGATGTCCAAACTATTGCTCTATTGCTACATTAGTGCTATCTCAGTCTTTTTTTTTTTTTTTTTTTTTGTACACACATGGTACATTAGCTGCTCTCCATTACAAATTAACAAAATATTTTTTTCCTAACTGAATTATTTTACTGGATAGTGGACAAACTATCAGTGGTACATTGTGTTTCTTATATTCTTTCTCAAATTTGAGCTGATTATTAAAATAGGTTTTTAAAATCTTTTTAAGAAGTGAAACACTATTTCAGATTACACTGTCTTTGTATAAGCTGTCTTTTCAGCTAACATCACCAACAATGTATTTTTCCTACAGTGTAATTGTTTAAGGCATGACTATTTTCTCATTGCATGCAGCTACTCTTGCTTATTAGAAATAATAAGAAAGATATTCATATAATAATTCATTAGAAATATTTCATTTAGAATTAGTTATGTGATGGCTTGGTAAAAATAAATGTCTGGATTTATTATTTATCAAATAAAACAACCATAGAAATATTTTATGCTTTTATGATTACTCCACATTTAGGATGGAATTATTAGTTTATTTCAAATTATCATTATTTCAAGAGCATTTCATGATTCCTGTTCTGTTACTACAGATTTTTTTCCCCTAGAAGAGTTAGCAAGATTTGTCTCTAGCATAAGATTTTGTTGTTACTAGTAGGCTGAGTGATCAGCAGCCAGACATTGGACCAGTATCTCATTTCCTGTCTTCTGCAGGTGTCTATTGACATATAGGAAGCAATTTCTTCCTGGCAGTCAAATTATTTTACTTGGTTTGGATGGACAATTTTGTTGACTGGTTTCCTTGACACTGACATGAATTAATAAGTACACAACCCATTCTAAGTTCCTGAAGCTGAGATGGTCATCACAGTAAACTGCTTATTATGCATTACCACTTACACCTAAATGTGGGAGAGGAGAGCCAATGTCAGGTAGCTTCAGATTCCAAGCTATGTAACAAACTTGGACTCCTGGTTCCAAGAACCTAAGGATCATAAATCTTGCATGCAAAATATCATCCTAGTGTTTTCAGGGTGTAATACCTGTTTAAATTGACACAAATGAAATCAACATGTGGACACTGTTAGAGGTTTTGGTATAATAAATTCTAGGACCCTTTTGTTTGTGCTTTAATAAGTTACCTTTTCATTTAGATAGTTTTTTTACCATTAATTTAATTTATTGCTTAGTTTTCTCTAATTTTAATGTGTCACATATACAGCATCTCCAGTATCTTACCTTTCAATTAACTCATTACTTCCAAAGCAGTTGTCTCACCTTAGCTTAGTTTCTACAACGTGTTTACATGACACTCTAAAAGCTAAATATATTCCTCTTTCATTCTTTGGTTTTAAACTTACTGGGTTTACACATTGGAAACATTTTCTCTTGCTTCTTAGTATCTAGAGGCTTCTAATCAAGTTCTCCTGAAACCGTTGTGTCCTTCAGTTTTAACTGCTTGACTTGGTTAGCTTTACCTTGAAGACTTTCAATTCTCAATGGCTTTTCAACATATAAATTAAATGTTTTACCTGAAATTTGATTGAACATAGATGCTTTCAATACCTTTACTCATTATCTGTTAAGTATGTTCATTAATCAACATTTCCTATTTTAAATAAAAATATATTATTCTGACACTTGTGATTACAGTCTCCTAGCAACTTTCTCCAACCTGTCCTTTTCATTTCTATGGTCTAAGGCCAGAAAGGAGTGAAGATAACCCTAATTCTGCATGTGGTTTAATCCTTTTCTCCACGTGGTATTACTTTAATTTGTTAAAGGAGCTGATATCTGTAATTTCATTGGACTAATGATGAAGTACAGTATTTAACTTCCATTCCACATGTTAGTGTAACCTATATCATAGAAAGAAAAATCTTTTCCCACATATTCACTTGGAGCCTGCAGTTAGCAGGCTGATTGTTTCTCAAACAGAAAACTCCAGCAAGGCATCTTAAAGGAAAAACTTAATTCAAAAGGTTTTTTCAATACCTCAGTAAGAATCAACTTTTCTTCATTTTGCATGCTGCTCTCCTCAATCCAAGTGGCTGCATGAGGTAAATTTTCTTGTCCCCAGTTGCCAAGTGCCTTCTCCTTTTTCAAGCCTTCCTTGAGCTTTTCTCTGAAATTACTTCCTCTTCTTTTTATTTATGTCCATATATCTATAGATTTTTTTTCTCCTGGAACATATTTTTGTGTTCTGTCACAGTTCATTCTTACAAAATTGTGTAAACTCTTCTCCTTAGGTGCCTGATCTTACAATCTCTGGCACCCTGTGGGACAGCTCCACTGCTTTCAGAAGAGGGAAGTCTGTAATTCTACAAGAGTAGATTTTAAAAATCATAGTTCATAAAACACCATATATCTTTACATATGTATAAACTTACATATGAAGAAACCTATTCTTCCTTGCTATCAGGGTGCAATTTCTCATTTTTCACCACGCTTGAATTTAGGGCTGAAGAGATCTGTTTGTGCTGTTTGCACTTACTCCATAGCTCTATCTTTATGGATACAAGGAGAAAGCATGACTAATGACAACATCAGTGCTCATCCTTTCTATGTAAACCAAAACTGTGAAATTAAGTATCTGATCCTGTTCTTGAATTTAAATTTGCTAGTCATCCATATTCTTAGCATTATTTAATACAAACATGCAGGAAGAATTCTGTAGATTTTTGAAGGAGTGAGCCTGCATTTGCTCAGGGCCTTAGTATGGGCTCAAGCTTTTGTTTCTGTAATATGAATAGGGCAAATACAGATAGCCTGAGTGCACTATCCTCTATGACAAATTCATTTTTAGTTTGTTGAGACAGCCAACATCCTGTGTGGTCCTGTGTTGTTTGGAGCTAGATATAAGTTTAGAAAGAAGAGCCTAGGAGACAGGCTCTTAAGTCATGCTTAAAACCAATCTAGTCTTTGCCCCATTGTCTTTGCAGAGAAAGAACTTGAATGGGAATGAAGAGACCATTTCTGTGGCCCTGCTTTTAAGAAATCATGGCTTCTAGACTGAAAACATGGGCACCCAGGACTTTGAGCTCCTTTGCTTATTCTAACAGTCACAGGAGGGAAACCATGCATGGATTCTGCCTGGGAAAGAAATGAATTGGAGAAGCAATAAAGAAGTAGAGAGCATGCTGGGGCACTCAGAGATCCTTCTGCAGACCAGAGATGTCAAAGTTGAAACTGATGCTGCTTTTATGACTCCCTAATTCTATGATGTCTTTTTTTAAGGGGGTTAGTGGGAAGAAGGCAGCATGCATCCTGTCTATTTAACTACTATTGTGCTCAGTGACACCGAACAATCTGAGAATTCTTGCAATACATGGAGAACACTTATCATGTGAAATGCACTTGAAATGACTTAGAAATTAACTCTCTGTGGCTGTTTATACTCTCTGTGGTTGTTTATAAATACACTCAGTTGGGTTCAAGCATTCAAAGCTATCTTCTTATGATGGGTAGTGAATTTACTAACATAGATAGATGGGGACTGGGCCATGTATACTGACCAGAGTACCAAAAAACCCAGACAGGTTTGGTTTTCTGATGTAAGTATAGCGTAGCTGTTAAATGTTGAACTCCTGTATCTGATCTGGTCAACAAAAGTCAATTGGATCTGTAATTTCCTGTTTTCTCAAACTTCGAACAAAGGTTTCTTTTTTAGGACTTTCACCATTCATTTTCAACATCAAATAACATACTAATTTTTGGGTAGAGATACAAGATAAGGCACTGAGGAAGTGCACATTGAAACACCTTCAATAATTTACCAGCAGTTCTGGATAACCAGGGAGGTCCCTGTTCAGTGGACATTGGCAAATGTGACACATTTCCAAGAAGGGACAGAAAAAGGACCTGGTGAACTAGAGGTCTGTCAGCTTGACCTCAATGCCAGGGAAGATCATGGAGCTGATCATCTTGAGTGCCATCACATGGCATGTGCAGGACAATCAGAGCATCAGGCTGAGCCAGTCTGTGTTTGTAAAAGGCAGGTCCTGTTTGACCTTGTCCTACCTTGCTGATGCAGCCTCACCTTGAGCCCTATGTGTAGTTTTGGGTGCTGCAATATAAGAAAGACAGTAAGGTGCTACAGAGAGTCTAAAGGAGGGCAAAAAAGATGGTGAAGGGCCTTGAGGAGCAGCTGAGGTGACTTGGTCTGTTCAGCCTGGAGAAGATGACACTGATGGGAGAGTTAGGGGACAGGCACCAATCTCTTGGTGACAAGTGACAGCTGGCTGAACATGAGCCAGCAGTGCGCCTGGCTGACCAAGAAGGCCAATGCCATCCTGGCTTATAGCAGCAAGAGTGTGGTCAGGAGGACAAAGGCAGTGATCATTCCCCTGTATTTGGAACTGGTAAAGCCACACTTCAAGTCCTGGCCTCAGTTTTGGGCCCTTCACTCCAAAATAGGACATTGAGGTGCTGGACTGTGTTCAGAGAAAGGCAACAGGGCTGGTGAGGGGTCTGGAGTCCAAGTCTTATGAGGAACAGCTGAGGAAGCTGGGGTTGTATAGCCTGAGGGATAGCAAACTCAGGGGGGACCTTTCTGATCTCTACAACTCCCTGAAAGGAAGCTGTGGCAAGGTGGGATGGGGGGTAGTTTCTTTGCCTGAACAACAAGTGATAGGATATGAGGAACTGGCCTTGCATTGCACCAGGAGAGGCTTAGATTGGATATTAGCAAAAACTTCTTTATGGAAAAGGTTGTCAAGCACTGGAACAGGCTGCCCATGGAAGTGGTTGAGTCATCATCCTGGACGAGTAATAAAATACCTGTAGATGTAGTACTTGGGGACATGGTTTGTGGTGGACAGTGGTAGGGCAACAGTTGAATTTGATGATCTTAGAGGTCTTTTACAAATTAAATGATTCTTTGATTCTGTGATTCTAGACTGGATCTGGTTGGTTTTAGTTCACTGATTCACAGGTTTGGAGGAATGTTCTCTCTATGCTAAGAACAGCAGTAATGGAGAGAACAAAATGGGAAGTAGAAGACTTACAGAAAGACTTAAAGTTGTATAGAACATTTACCAAAATGTGCATTTTGCTACTATCAGCTTCTTCTCTATGGGCTAAATTAAACTCCATCTTGGAGCTATCAATAAAATTAATTCCTCCTCCTGGAAAAAAAAATCTCTTTCTGGTTCCTGCTGCTTGCCAGCTACTTTTTTTCGGTTTCTCTGCTTCAAACTTTCTCTATACCTTTTCACTTTCATCTTAATATATTCCTTTGTCTCCTTTCCCTCCTTCAGCTATCAGAATTGAATTTTGTATCTACATAAGTTAATGCAGTGGAAATATAGAAGGGTGGATTATATATGTTATACAGAATAGAATTAAACAAAATTGCAACACTAGCAAGAAGGAGTTTTTAGGTCTATCCTTTATTTCTGGCTCATTGTGAAAAAAACAGAATTGAATTAACCAGTTAATTACTGGTTCTTAGAAAAATGAACTCTATTTTGGTTGTTTTTTTCCTTAAGGAAGAAAAAAGGCAAGTTTGTTGGACAATGAAAATTAGTAGCTGATTACTATGGGAAATTTCTATATTTAGAAGTATTAAACAAGAAGGAAAGAATGAAAGAAAAGAATGAAAAAAAACAAGAAAGAAGAAATGAAGGAGAAGAGAAAGAATGAAGAAAAGAAGGAGAGACAACTATGTAACCCAGTTACATTTTGTTTAACCTCAAAGGAAGATTTTGCTCTCCTGCAAGTTATTCACTTATGCACTTGCTATGAAATCAGCATTGTGAGTAAGTTGATAGCCTGTACAGGGAAGGAAAGAATGGCAAGCTGATTACTTTATGGTTATTTCACAAAACTGATGAGACAGCAAATGATATTCAATCCTATTAAAAAGACTAAGCACAGCCTTTTTTCCACCCTTAAAAAAAAATTCCTACATTCCTTGTGCTGGGATTGGATGATATGATTCTACAATTCAGGGAGTCTGCAGAACATCTGCAATGAAATTGGTTTTCTGTGGAAAACTGATGAATCACTTACTGCCAATGACTGCAAGGAAAAGTACTTGTTTATGCCCTTATGTAATGAATTTTTATGAGGTGAAGTTTGCTGTTTATAAAAAATATACTTTCAGTTGCTGCAGATGTAAAATAATAGAATTCAGAATTTAGACCACCACATTACTGAAAAGGCAGTCACTAACAGAATATCATCATCTATTTACAAAATGTCAAAAAGGGGCTTTTACTTCTGTAATAGAATTTAAATTTTCATCCATTCCATAAGGTCTTACAGGAGAACAACAAAAAAAAAAAAAAAAAGCAAGGACAATATTAACAGTTACTTCTAATATATTTTAAAATAAAATCAATATTTTTACCAAAAAATACATGTTCTACTTTAAAAAGTAGATCTAAAACATCATGCTCATGAGCAGTTCTTGAGAAAGTGAGCTGTGTCTCTCTGTAATAATGGAAAATCAGTTACATGCTTTTCCTTGAATGTCCCCCAAAAACCTCTTCAAAGTATGAGTTAAAGTAATAGCTTAGGTGTAAGAACTAACCATTTCACTGCGAAAAGCAACTTCCCACAATCACAGGTATCTTAAGAGAGTTTTATGCCTGCAAATTAATTAGTGGAGGATTACCAAACTGTTTAATTTTAAAAATTACCAAACTGTTTTATTCTTACATTTAGCAAGAGTTGAGTTTGATTGTTACAATCTTTAAATTTCCTTTAGAATCTTGAGATATTTCAGTAAAGTATTTCACAGCTTGAGTGGTATTTCTTTTTTGATCCCGTTGTCTATTTCCAGGAATAGCTGTAGGTGACTGGAAATGTGCAGGTATCTATTCTTAATGACTAATGCATTTTGCATTTCTGCAGCAAAAGCTGTGTATGTGAAAATCTTTCAAGTGCTATTTTCTTCAAACTTCTAATCTCTATGTCCTGATATCTATATTGGTTCCACAAGTATGGATAATGCATCAGTTTTTCTTGGATCAATTTATATTTTTATGAAGTTGGATTTTTGTGGCACTAAGCAATGATGCAATGAGCAACCTGCACTTTTTTGTACCTTGCCTCTCTACCACCTTTGAAATTGTTGCAGGGTGACTGCTGTTGCTGCAATCAGTCACAGAGATTGTGAAAAGATGCAAGGGACAACATGCTGCAGGTCCATCTATATCTTCTGCAATGACCAGAGTTTGCTTAAACCTGGAGACAACCAGCCAAACACAACTGAGCTGTTACCTGATTTTCCACAACACATGTAATAGAAGCTGTGCCACTTGGCTAATTGCCCATCTCATGCTTGCATCTGCAGCATGCTCTGGCCATTTAAACATTGCTTTTGGAGAAGAAATACCACACACCACATCGGACCATTTTGTCCTCAGTAAATGGAATGAACAGCAGTGAGTGCACAGTTGTTGCATACAACAGGCAATCTGAAATCCTCTGTTTACCCTGCAGCCACATTCCTCTAGAACTCTGATTCTTGTGTCCAGCACCTGCCTCCAGTTTTGCCCAATTCTTATCCTTTTTAATACAGAGTAAATCAGGGATAGGCTATCAATATTGGTAGTGTAACAGTCATGGAGATGCTAGAGCCTTTATGAAAAGTATCCTGAAGCAATGGTCATTATTTTGAACCATGTGACTATTAGGTGGAACAATCTATGGGATCCACAATCTTTGGTAGCAGATTGCATCAAAAGAGGCTGGAGTTGGAAGTTATCAATAAATACTGCACATACATCATAGAAACTTTTATTAATTACAGAGAGACTGTTTAGTGGCTATGGTATCTTCAGGCCACAAAGGAGAACAAATTACAGAGAGTAAGCAAGCAATCTTGTTAGAGAATCAGGTACCCAAAGACTTCTACTGAACCTGTAAGATGTGACTTTTTTCCATTAAGGCAATGTGTTTCCAAGGATTATCCTTGACACAGTTATTCCATCAGAGGTATTCCTGCCAATTGCACAATCTGGAGATGCTATCTAGGGTTATTTCCTTGGCACAGAAATTAGAAAGAAGACTGCAATGAATACAGAAAATGGCAGAAGAGAGAAGACTCAGCTTTTCACCCTCTCCAGAGCTACTCCAACATGCTTAGTTTTCCATCACAGCCCTTCCAATATAGCCTAATGCAGAGCATTTACAAAACTGATAACCTTTTTTCTCCCTGAAATATGTCCCTCAAAGTAGACAGATATGAGATGAATGGTAGCACACTGGCCAACTTTATCATACTTTGCACCAGTTTGTTCTCTTAGGAGACCCAAGATCAGAGAGCTATGCAGCTGAGGATTTTGTACTTATTAAAAAACTGCCTGCAAGACATAGAACTACCTGCACCTGTTACTGTACAAGTCTGCCAACACCTCTTATCTGAAACAGATCTGCATTTTTGTGTGCAGATCAACAGACAGAGAGGATTCTAAACCCCAGGTATGCTCTAGAGAACAGGAAAGATGACTGGTTGGCTTTAGCAGACGCTGTACAAACATGCCTGTGCCTGTTTGTGATTCATCTGGTGCCAGCCTGAGAGGGATTCTGCCCACAAATGTCTTTTCCTTGAATGGTACTTGGACACTTTGCCAGCTCCTCACTTTGGAACTCCCCTGGAATGGCAGAAACTTAAGAGAGTGGTAACAATTTAGGTGGATGTTTTAATGTTGTCAGCATGTAAAACACTCTTGGGAGGTTGAAGGCAGGCCGCTGTAATCTATTCCACCAACTCTACTAAGAGTTCCTCCAGGGAATAGGTAAGGGGTTGAAGAACCACTTTGAAACTGCTTCTGCTCTTTTGGTTGTATACACTGTGACTTGCAGCAGCTCAGGCTACCATACTGTGTTAAAAGCAAATGACCATCAGTTTACTATTGTTCATGGCAATAAGCACGACCCTATCCTGAGCCCCGTCATGCCACAATATTCTCCTCTTAGTACAAGCCAATGCAGTTTCCTAGCAAACACACAGCAAAATGTAACAGCTATTACTAATCTGCTCAGAAGAAGAAATGTGAAAAGATAATTTGCTTAAATGTAAAACTGAAGACATTTTTAAAGAGAAGTCTAAACTAGTTTCTCACTTTGCATTTTAGTCTCATAAATGACAAAGTATGAAGTCACCCACTGAGTAAGAAATAACCACCCTCCCAGAAAAAATCTTTAAGAAAAAGGCAAACCTCAGAACCTCCTGTTAAAAAATATCATTTATTTGTCAACTTGGTTTTCATGACACATCCCAGATAACAATTCCATTAGTATTCTCAAATAAGGACACTATAATAGATTGTATTTAGCAAATACATATCTTTCATTTTTCTTCACATTGTCTTTTTACTAATGCTGAGATCATCCTTGTCCATCATATCTCACACATACAAAAAAATATTTTCAGGTAAGACAGGAACCAAATACTAACCCTCTCATTTCTTTCACAGAAACTCTCACTTTTAAGTCTTCTATAAAATTACTTATATAAAACCTCCCTTAAAACATACAGAATAGAGAGAATGGTGGTGTGTGGAAGTAAAAACCAGCAATCTCTGACTCCTTTCATTTGAATGCCTCCCCATCACATCTTGTGGCAACTGGTAATTCTCATTCAAATGAAGAAGTGAAAAGTTTCCTAGTATGTTTATTAATGTGATTAGTCTGTTTCATTTATACCTTCATTTTTTGATTTTTGATAATGAAAATGTTCATGTAGCACACAAAGTCAGAGCACAAAGAAAACTGGTAATACAAGGCTGTAACTCCTATCCAAGACTGAACAGAAGTTCTGGTCCTTGAGCCTCCTTAAATTCTAAGCATTTACCCTTTTCACTCATGCACATATGACTTCTCAAAAGTACATTCTAATGGTAGCTGAATACTAATCCCCTTTTGTTTAAATATTAACATTCCAAAACAAAATTTATTCCCTCTACTGCAGGAAGAAGGACCAGATGTAGCAGTCCTTTGTTAAAGTAGAGTTAAAACCTGAAAAATATAATGTTTATGAGGAAAAATTATCAAGGTAATTATTATTAAAAACTAATCATTCTTTGATTAGTCTACAATAAACCTGATTTTTTTTCCTGTAATATCTTTAACTAAGACTCTTCTGCAACTTATAGATCACAAGACACAACAAAACAGAATTAAAACATTTTTAAAAGTGTATTTTTAATTTTAAAGTGCTTCAGGAAAATGCTGAATATTGAAGTACTAAAAAGGTAAGCTGGTAGCAACTCTTTCAATATTCAAGTTGGAACCCTGGTCTCATTAGTGACTACAACTGAGCAAAGGTTCTACATATGGGAGATTAAAAAAAAAAAATCTGTATCTGACACAAACCACCATTCTTTTCCCAAACCACCTTCTTCTGCGAGATGCTTGGTACCTGCTTACTTGCATGGAAAATAAAAGAACTAAATCCCCACCTAAAGATCTAGGTTCTAAGGTAATAAAAACTGTTTATGCCACAAGACACAAACTTTAGAAACTTTGTAAATACTGTGGGCTACAAACCCAACATAATGATGAGGTGCTGGAGAAGTAGGCCAATGTTTTGCTATAATAAGCCAGCATTAGTTAAGCATTAGAAATTCAATTCCAGAAAAAAAACCAAAACAACAGTAGAGTGTGATATAGCAGAACCAGCAGAAACCAGCTGTACAACAAAGGTACTAAACTGCTTTTTTATTGATATTGCAACAGGGATGAAAAACAGAGCACAAACTTTACCTGCATGAAGCTGCAAGAGACAAAACAAACCCCAGGAAATTCACACAGCTTATGCACATCAAACAGCAGGACAGAGGGAGGTGGAATGAAAAAGGAAGATAACATTCTTTAATATTCAGGAAAATGAAACATTTCTATACTGGAAAGAAGCAAACTCCAGCATAAGAAGGGCATGACACCTAGCAGAGGTCAATACAGAGAATCTATGTTCTTTTGATAAAATATTGCTCTGAAACTTCAGAATAAATGAAGAGTCCACAGCAAACAAAGATCTGCTATGATTGTAAGCTATGAACACTGGATTTTGGATGCATACAAGTCTTTATTAATAAACACAGTTAAAGACTGAAGTATCAAAAATGCTGATGATATTTCTGGAGACATCAGATTATCTTGAAGTCAGTGTTGCTAAAACATTTCTTTGGGAAAAGCTATTAAGTGATGTGGAAGGACAATTCATACAAAATTCCTTCAGGATCAAGAAGTAACTTCAGGATGCTCTCCAAATGACTTGCCAGTTTTCATACTGTAATAAAAACAGGTTTGCAACCAGGTCTGCTGGTTCTAATTGCAACAGCAAATAACAGAAATATGGCAGGCCTCTAATACACACATTTGACAGCAAATAATATTGCAGCACAGGATCTGGAAGCACTTGCTCAGAAGTCTCTGTTGACTCACAGAACAGTAGCAGAATTAATGAAGTTTTTGGCTGCCCACCCGCTAACTATATCTAATTACATCAGATGAAAGCACTGTGTGCCACTCTAAAGATCAAAACCTAGAATTTAAGATCTTCAAACAAGTAGACTAGTGGGTTGTTCTAATCAGAATGTAGAATGAAGAACATAATAAACCATTTCATAAAAGTAGATCAAAGTTACTCAATCAGCTGTTACCCTGCTATTTTTAGGACTGACTATTGATGACTGACAATCAAGAACAGAGCCATCATAAAGCTATTTATTTAATTTAACTGTATATGTTTTTGACAAATTAAGATTCAAAAGGATGTAATGTATTTCTGTGTTAATGAGACTCTTCTGAATAACACTTCCTGTTAAAAAAGGATTGCAATTAAAAAGAAAATAATCCTATAAAACCAGGTTGAAGAGTAAATGGATGAAGTGTTAGAACAATTAAAACATTGCAAAGGCAACTAAGAAAACAAATAGTGAAAGCAAAAAGCAGGAAATTACCTATTTTAATATGTTAACATTCACACAACTGTGTTTGATCTTTTTCTGTGTGGAAGTGAACTCTGAGATTTGGCTCCCACCTAGACCACACCAAAAAAAAACATGAGTGGCAATTCCTACAGACAGCATCTTGGAGGGAGCAGTTTTCTTCAGTGTCTCTAACTCAGAAGAATGTGGGTTACCCTGAACATCTGCCACATTCCAATGGATGATGGGTTTCACCCCTAAGGTTCTGAGGGAAGACAATATATATGTATGTAACTGAAGCTCAGAGACATGTCTGCCTGAGAAAATTAGTTGTCATCTCAAAAAGGTCTAGAAGGTGCACTATTTTCCTTAAATGTTCTTTACACTTTTGTGTTTTTTTAGTGTAGCATCATACTGGGAATTCAAATTTAAAATTTAGGCATGAAAAAAAATCTTTCCCACTTCATCCACCTACTAGGTAAGTTTGTAATGGCACTGTGTCTGGGTAAGTTAAAGATTGCTAAATCAAAGTTTGCCAAGTGCCTTTTTCAACAGGAATGTTCTAAAGTCTGCAAGTAAAAGTTCTTGAACTCCCTCAGAATGCTGCTGTTGTTTCTCCCACACACCATCCAGAGTAAATCCAACTACCTTCCCCTCACCTGCCAAGTGGGGTAGGGCACTATGGCACTATTAGTCAAGAAAAACCAAAGACCAGTAAAAATACATGTTACATAAATTACAGAGTCCCCAAAAGCATCTTTCAGCAGTCTGCTTTCAATAATTTCTGAATTCTTCCATTGATCTCTTGGATATATATCATGTACAGTATAAAACTAAATCAACCTTATATCAGACCTGCAACTCTGTCATTTCAATTTTATGCTTCAATGGCTGAAGACTGTGTACCTCTGAGCCACATTTAGGACATGTAAAATACATATCAAATAAAAAGTTACTTTTAATGCAGTAGTAACAAAAAACATGCGGACAGCCTATGGTATGTGGCATGGTAGGCCATTCCCCACATAGTGAGCATTCCCTGCAGTGAGCTGCTAATGAGTTTTCACTATTGGAAAGACCTGCGATAGGCAAGCACCAAGAGGAAATTTTAAGTTTCAGTTTCTGTACATTAATGAGTGGTAGCAGATATATCAAAAATTCAGCAAAGCCATGCCATAAGAGTTCCCTGTTCATGTATTCAAATCCTATCTGACGAACATTTTGTGGCTTGCAAAAAACTGACCTAATTCCTAGAATGCGTTCTGTAAGTGTTGCGAATGTTCCTTTCCGAAGAAAAATCAGAAAATTTACAAGTCCACAAAGCTTAAGAAGTCCAGATCCAAACCCTATATAGCTCTTAATTTTGCAGAAAGATTGCTGTTGACGATTGCTAAATAAATCATAAGATCTTTCTTCCAACCATCTTCCGCCAACAGTGAAAATAAGATACCATAACTTCTGGTGTTTGCTCAGAGGTTGGTATTTCTCTGACTGAGATAAGTTATTCTTGTATTGAATATTGAGAATAGCCTGTCCCACAGTTGCGTTCTTGGAATAGATAGTGAATTTCCATAATATAAGACATAAAAATGCTTTTAGTTCTGGTTCAAAATGAGCCAACACCCCTGGTTTAAATCCATGAAAACAGCTGGTAAACTGGGACCACACTAGTTGTTCCAGGGCTTTGTTTAGTTCAAGAGCATCAAGCTGACTTATTCTGAGCACAGGATTCACACTCTTTTCATTTCCAATGCTGGAGGCCATTTCTTCACAAATAAACTTTCTAGAAATAAAACACAAATAGATTTTAGTAGAGCAGAGTATTTCCTATTTCTATTTTTATTAAAAACAACAAATTTGTAACATACCAGCAGCAGATAAGAAACAACAAAGTTCTCAGAATGCTCTATAAATATGTTATTAATATGCCACAATTTCTTTCAGGAAGCTTTACATTAATATAATATTAGTACACATTTAAATTAGTTTAAAATCTTATTTTTAGAAGAAATTATGCTTGACCATTCCTCACAAACAGTTAACATCTGATTATAAACAAGTGTTCAACATCATCTAGATATTCAGAAAAATCCACAGATTTATATACATACATACATACATATACATACATATATATATATATATATATATATATATATATATATATATACACTAAAATATTGCAGGGCATAGTTGTAATATTCAATTGAATCTTGAAATAGATCAGAAAGAAGGACTGCAACATTATATTATATGGTGTTTTACGGAGAAATAGGGAAAAGGAAATACTAACCAAAAAATCTGGAAAAGAACAGTGAGGGAGACCAAGTGTTGCCATATGAACACTTCAATTGCTACAGCTGAAAGCAAAACTACAGACATGCAGACAAATTTAGGGATTACATAAAGATATGGATGAAATTAAGGTGGGAATGAATAAAATTTTCTCAATAAAGGCAGTAAGTTGTTTAGAGAAAAATCATATGAGATTTAAGAAATATTCAGCATTCAGACATAAATTATTATACAGTACTTCACTGAAGTCTGCATATATTTTCTAGAATGTTTTTAACAGGTGTGGGATTGTGCTACTTGTCGTATAACATTTCCAGGCAAGATGATTAATGTATAATAGCAATGTCAACAAATGGATACCCCTCTTGCTCAAGCATCATAGAAAAAAAGAAAAATATTTTTCGAAATGGCTTCTTTTAAATGTTGTTGCATCTGGCTGAGAGTCTGTTGCTGAAGTCTGGCTGAGAAATAAATGCAGCAAATTGCCAAAGCAAAATAGAGGCAATACCTCAATGTAAAATTGTGGGGTAATCAATTTTTGCTTCCTTTTGTCAACAGATTAAACCCCAAAGTGATTCAGAAGTATTTTCAGACAGTATGCAACATATTTCACTTTCTAAACCAGTTTCTTTGCATAACAGACCTGCAAGGAATCCACAGCCTTCTGGAGAATATATAGGAGGTAGTGCCTCAAGTTCTTATTTTTAAGACAAAAATAACCATACAAGATTACTGTGAGTAGAAGATGTTGTAGAGGCTCTTACTAGCAATGGTTGCTACTGATGTCAAGAAAAATAAATAAAAAAAATCCTTTAAACAGACAACCATGTTTGCTGAAAAAGAAAACCCCAGAAGTTTTAAAGCACAATATAAAACATAATCTGTAGCTTTCCTACTGTTTTCCATATTTATATTTAGTTATCACTACAAGAAAATATGACTTTGTCCTTAGTGTAGGGTGTATAACAGTTTCCAATTAACTAAGACTGCTACATGGGTAGAACATACAATAGCTCCACTCAGCTTTTTTAAACTCCTCCTTCCTTACGAGCAGGCAAAACATGGCAGAAGGTGGAATAAAGCCACCTCCTCTGTTGTGGCCTTATCCCACTGTCAGCCATGTTTTTGCCCCTCTGAGCAAACAGCCATAGGGTTCATCACATGAACCCACACCAGCTGGAAAAAGCAGGATACAAAGCCTATATACCCAAGCCTGTCTCCCTCACAGTCTTTTCTGTAGCAGAAATCAAAGCACAGGAAACATTTTCCAGTATGATTCAAATAACTTCCCTCCTCTAATTTATCATCAAAGGGTCAATTCACCTCCTACTGGATTTGACAGAATCACTTGAAAAACTCCAGCACCAATGACCATCCACCCTCCTATCCCTCATCTTTTCATTCCACTATCATTTTAGAAACCAGAGCCTTTGATAACCACCTGCTCTGGAACCTGTCACTGGTTAGTCACTTATAACCCCAAAAGTCTAATGTCTTCTTTCTCTTCTACTCATTTCACTTTGTTCTACTTGTTTCAATGTTCTATATAACTCCCAACACTCAAAACCTCCTTTAAAAATGCTAGTTACTCAAAAGGAACATTTTATCAAACATCTTTCTTGATCCATCTAAGACTATTTTCCAACATAATTTCAACCATCTTTTCCAACTGTTTTTCATTACTGCAGGTGCTATGAGCAATTTCTATTGTAGGTTTCTCATAAATAAGGTAGACTAAATATTTACAGATTTTTTTTTCCTCCCATTATAGCTATATTATCTAAAGAAACCCAAACAAGTGAAAAATGGGTCATCAGGAATTTTCTGAAGACAAAGGAAAATGTGGCAAACCCACAGGATTATGATGGATCATGAAATACACGTAAGCTGGGAGCCTGTATGACTGCACACTTGCTTTGAAAAAGAGGATGTGGGGACAGGGAGCGTGCTGAACACAAGTGCATCCTTGCAGCACACTAGAATATGTATAGCCAGCAGACTGCAAAATGTGCTTATTACCCTCCACTTGGCATTGGCGAGTCAACACCTGGGATACCAAGTCCAGTTTAGCCTCTTTTCTATGAATAGTACAAAAGAAATGTCAACAAACTGAAGAGAGTCCTGTAACTATTACCTTCAGGGAACCCCATGTCCTAATATATGAGAAGAGCTTGAAGGAATTCAGATTGTTCAACTTGAAGGATAAGGCAGCTAAGAAGTGGTCTATGAATAATCTTCTACTTCCTAAGGGTTGCAGAGAATATTAAGCCAAAGTTTTCTGTGAGATGCAATGAAATAAAGAGAGACAACTCTGTGTTAAGTCACTACATAAGAAATTCCAATTGGAAACAAGGAAGCTGGAACATTATGTCTACCAAGACTGAAATCTCCATCCCCAGAAATTCCTGAAACTTGGCCAAATGATGCCTGAACCTACCTGTTATAGCAATTAATTTATTCCCAATTTTCACAGGAGAGCAGACTAAAATCTTCTCTGGGACTTGGAGCTGGACCTACCCATTGCCTCACTGCACAATCTAATTGATTTTTTTTTCATGTCCATCATCCTACACAGAACTGTATTTGAAGGAAATAATTTCATTGAATCCGTCAGAGTGCACTGGAACTTTATACAGAAAATGGGAACCACTTTTGGGACAACACACCCAAACAGCACAAGTCCTGTTCAGTAATCTCTGAAATTTTGCCAAATCTAACAAGTCTTCTTTTTAAAAAAATCAGAATCAACACCATATATACTGTTTAATGGTGTTATGTTTAATGTCTCTTCCTGTACTACCAGCTATTAAATTGATTGAACTTTTAGTCAAGTTTAGGCAGACTATATGGAAAAGGAAGAATACCAAAAAACAATAAGGATGCTATCTTTTAAATTATGCTTGTAACATAGCTATAAAAAAAAAAAAAAAAAAAAAAAAAAAGGCGTTCTTTTTGATTAAAAACTAAGTGCTCTCAATTCAAGCAATAAATCTGGGCATTGTTCTGAAGTTTTTTCCTGCTAAGAACATTTAAAGCTTGCCATAGGCCATGGCTGTTAACTGGACCCTGCAAGTTACCAACAGGTTATATCCAGATACTTCTGATTTTAATGTGTAAGCACATTTCTGTGTGCTTAGTGTTCTGCTATCCACTCTGCTTTCTTCTGAATTGATCTAAGGTTTTATTGCACTTAAAGAGAAGATATTTCTTTCCCATAGGCAAATATTAAAAGGGACAGTTTGAAATCTGCATTGTCCTATGAAATTGTCTTCAAATGTCCTAATGAGCTGAATAAGAGCAATTGTTTCTTTGAGAGAAGAGCCCTAAATTTTAATCTCAATCTTGCTATGGTAGGAAATTTCCCTTTAAAAATTACTTCTATACAAAGTCCTTTTAGAAATTTGGTTTTTTTCAGTTTATATTGTTTCTGCACACAGTATCACAGCAGAAATAAACAGGAACTGTAGTAGCTTAAAACTAGATAAAAACACACTCTGTAAGTGCCAAGACATTTATCTTGTAATTTTTTTAATGTTATTTTTGCATTCTATATTTTGCTGAGCTACACAGAATACAGAGAAGGTTCGTTTCCCTCCATGTTTTTTCATTAAGTTCTATTTGCCATCCTTACTGTTTTAACTCTTATTTTAAGTCACTTTTAAATCATAAGAACCCAAAATCATAGACCCAGTAATGAAAGGGGCAGCTATCAACATTATGTTCCTTTCTTAAATAACCTGTATTTTGTTTGTCTTTTTTTACCAAACAAATAAATAACCCCACTTGTACAGTACAAAAAAAAAATTACTGTATATCACTAGGGAAAAAGGAATTTCTTCTGGTATATATTAGTGCTGTTATTGAGCAATGTAGAAATAATGAATGAATATATTTTATTTGGAAACATGTTATTGACAGAAATCTATCAATAGTAATGTGAGTATTGTCAACAGCCTGTCAATATTAATGTAATTATAATTAAGGGGATAACATGGATTTTAGCTATAATACCAAGTAACATCTCCTGCATTGCTGCTATCAATATAAGCATTATTATTGACCTGTTCTGGGACTATCAGTAGGAGATGTATTACCATCAGGCATATTTGTCAATGCATTCTGCCCACAAAAATTCTACATTTAAATTTACAGGTCTGTAAACTTTGCCTGAAGAAATATACAAATCCAAGTATTCTCTTGGGTGCCATTTTTTCCACAGGGCTTTTCTACTGTGGATGAGTAATCAAGGGGTTTCTATCTCAGAGCTACCGCAATCGTATTCCATGCTTTTCTAGCATAATCATTAGATGACAAATAGACATATATGCAGAAGCCTTAAAATAATTTTAAGTATGCCCTGCCAAATCACTTTTTGAGAAGCAAAATAAAAACATATTTATTAAAATAAAAACCAAATTTTGTTCCTAATGGTTGTCAGCCAGTCACTCGTGGTGTCCCCCCAGGGACCAGTGCTGGGGCCAGTCCTGTTTAATATCATCACTAATGATCTGGATGAGGGGATTGAGTCCACCATCAGTAAATTTGCAGATGACACCAAGCTGGGACCATGTGTTGATCTGTTGGAGGGTAGGAGAGCTCTGCAAAGGGACCAGGACAGGCTGGATAAATGGGCCAAGTCCAACAACATGAAGTTTAACAAGCCCGAGTGCCGAGTCCTGCTCTTTGGCCATAACAATCCCCTGCAGTGCTACAGACTGGGGACAGAGTGGCTGGACAGTGCCCAGGCTGGGGGTGCTGGCTGACAGCCGACTGAACGTGAGCCACCAGCATGCCCAGGTGCCAAGAAAGCCAGGAGCATCCCAGTCTGTAGAGCGGCCAGCAGGAGCAGGGAGGTGATTCCTCCCCTGTACTCGGCACTGGTGAGGCCACACCTTGAGTGCTGTGTCCAGTCCTGGCCCCTCAGTTTGGGAAGGACGCTGAGACACTCGAGCACATCCAGAGGAGGCAACAAGGCTGGTGAGGGGCTGGGAACACAAACCCTGTGAGGAATGACTGAGGGAGGTGAGGGTGTTTAGCCTGGAGAAAAGGAGACTCAGGGAGACCTTATCACTCTCTGCAACTGCCTGAAAGGTGGCTGTGGCCAGGTTAGGGTTGGTCTCTTTCTCCCAGGCAACCAGTGACAGGATGAGAGGACACAGTCTTAAGCTGTGCCAGGGGAAGTTTAGGTTAAACATTAGGAAAAAATTCTTCACTGAAAGAGAGATTGGGCATCATCTACCCAGGGAGATGGAGTCACCATCCCTAGAGGTGTTTAAAAAAAGACTGGACGTGGTACTCAGTGCCCTGGTTTAGTTGATGAGGTGATTTTAGGTCATAGGTTGGACTTGATGCTCAAAGATCTTTTCCAACCTAGTTCATTCTGTGAATTTAAAATTACATTTAGGATGCATAAGTAGCATATCGACTAACTTCACTGAGTTTGTAATTTAATTCTTTTACACAGTATCTTGTGTGTAGACAAAACATGTAGTCTAACACTGTACTTACAGAGAGATGGAATGGACTACAAGAGACCACCAAATCCTAATGCAGCACAAACACAGGCTCAAGAATATATTGACATGTGTCTACCAAGAGGGAATAATTCCATAGTTTTTCTAAGTAGTCTGTTCCAGTGTTTTATGGCCCTAATAATTACAAAGACTCTTTTTCTCATATTTAGTATAAAGCATATTTAGTAAAAATCAGGCCACTTTTCATTCCATAGCAGAAATCAAGAACAATGAAAAAGAACTTCCATTTTGCTGCACCTTTTCAAGAGCAAAAAGCAGCAAGGCATGTGAGAGGACCTATTACCACAGAAGATTTGCCAAGCTAGACAAAATATGCTTTCCTACAACATGCCTGGTATGATCCTCTACAAAAACCAATCCAAACCAAAAACCCAAGTAAAATCCACAACAAAACAACAATTTACTTTTTTCTCAGCAGGAATTCACCTTGAAATCTGCTATATCTTCATGTCTTTTTCTCTCGTTCTTCTATCTGAATAATTATTTCCTGTTTTGGATTCATATATTTTGAGCTTTTCATGTTAAATGCCTGTATTGTTTTTCATCTTGTTGATTTTACACTTTCCAAACTCATCAAGAGTATTTTGAATTCAGACCTTATGTTTAAAACAAAGGAAAAAAGAAAATCCTAAACTTTCAACCTCTCTCCAGTTTGCATCATCAGTAACTTCTCTAAGTATGTGTTCTCTTCCATCATCCAACTCACTAATGCCTTTTCATCTTGACAGGGTACTATAGATAATTACTCTGTAAAGGCAATCTTTCAACTTGATGCTGATAACATCAACATCTAATGGAGACAATATTGATATTATGTTTCCCTAGTTTGCTCATGTAGGGAAAAAGACTTTATTAAAATAAAGCTGCATTGTACCTAAAGTTTGCCTCTTACTAAACTTGTTATTCTTATTTAGAAGAGAAAAATATTGAGGTTTCTTACAAACCATACTGGCTGTTTTACCATTTCTCTTCTACACACTGTTAGATACAAATTAATTGCTAAACTATTTACTCCTGAACCTTTATTTGGAATGAAAACTGACAGTTTCAATAATTTTCTTAACAGAAGAATAAAGAGGCACAAAACCAGATACACACAAACCCATTTTGCTGACTATTTCCACCCTCTGGGATATTAAATAAATAAATAAAATCAGCAGTGCCTAATTCCTCAATCATTCTAGGATGAATTTTATTAGGATTTGCCACTTGAGCACATCTATATTAAGATTCCTTAGGCTATTCTTTCTGTGCTTTGGTTCCACTCTTATTTCCTGTCTAAGATTAATTTTATGAAAGTAGCAGGTCACAATATATCTCTTTTACAAAGTATGAAGGGAAGAATCAGTCTTTCAAAGTCTTTTCCTTGTTCTCCTTTCTTATTAAATAACAGATCTAGGTAATGGACTTATCCCTTCGTGCCTCCTCTTACTCAGAGTTTTGGACCCTTTCATTGATTCTTTTCTTGTGCTTTGTAAATTGAAACTTATTTTGTTCCTCTGAGTCATCAATTTTATTCTTACATTCCTGTGCTATTCCTTAATATTAATCGCTAATCATATTGTATTACTTCTGCCTGGACAACTCTTTTAATTTCCAGGTCATGGAAAAATTCCTGATATAAAGTCCCTCTTAAAATTCACTATTTCTACTTTATTTTATTATTATAAAGTATCTCAACACAAAGAAACAAGAAAATATACATTAAAGGTAGCAATTTTTCAGCCTTTTCAACAGACTAGACTCTGCCAAGTCCCAGCATTGAGATCAATGGTCCAAGGATGGGGAAGCAGGGTGTAGAGCGGGCATGCTACAAATCATCTCCTCTCTGGAGATAACACACATCCCTTTTTTCCTTCAGGAGCTACAATCCATTTGGTGTTGTGCATTGCCATAGTAGGTGTGTGTGAGAGCAGGGAAGCAAGCGACAGCCTTGGTTTACTGTCCCTCCTGTGATGTTCATAAAGTTAAGGTATCAACAGATAGCAATGAAAACTAACTTTCCACCCACCACAAGAATGCTGAGATTTTTTTTAATATGGAGTGTTCCACATTTTTCTTTGTGAAAATTTATCATTTAAATGTTCTTTTTGGGTACTCGCAATACCAGAGAATATTTTAGATGTCAATTTAAAATCAATAAATTTTAAAGATGAGAAATCAAACGATACATATTCAGTTAACTTTAAAATCTTCCTTTACACCAACTCTCATAACACAGAACATGGATCCCAGCTGCTCAAAGCCTCATGTCTCACCATTAAATCTCATCTCTTTCCTGCTTATCAAGTGCAGAGAGAAATATCCTCAGATCAAAGTCTAATTGGGAGCCCCAACTGTGTTGTCTCTTAATCACTGTAAAATTAACTTATCACTATATCATTACCTCAAATAACCTTAAAAAAGATTGATTTTGTATTACTGTCTGGATTTCTATATACTTCAGACAAATACCTATAATTTTCTAAAGAACATAAATTGATTCTTTAACTGTTTGGAATAACTACTAACACTAATTGAAAAGTCAGTAACACACTGCAATCACAGAAAGTATTATTTATTTCTTATATTCCTGGGAGAAAGGACTATTTCTCAACATAGACTAATTCAAGTTTGTTGCACTGAATGACAGTGCAACAAACAATTCCTATAGATAAAATTAAGGATTTTATTATGGAGGTTAAAAATGCTGCAGTTACATTTAAGGTTCAAAGACCAAGCACAAGACAAAGACACATTCAAATCAGAGGTTGCTTTTGCAATTTTAACTCAGTAAACTTAGATTTCATAACATGAGATACAAGAGATTAGCCACTGCTGAATGCCTGGAGAGAGCAAGAAAACATTAACGATAGCTCATTGATTTATCTTCCATAAACTACCTGCCAGAATCAAAATATTAGGGCTTCAAGTTACAAAATCAAAACCAGCTCAGAAGAGCCAGAATTGATACAACAGTAATGAAGAGCAGCAGGAAAGTGCTGCATTGTTAGAAACTGTAAATCAGTCATTTCTGACAGTATTTGATGGAAACTGAAAATCCCACATCAGTGCAACACATCCCCTCGATGAATGCAACCACGACTATTACTGGCCACTCCTTAAGATATTTTGAATGCTAGAAGCTCCTACTGACTTCAGAGAAATTTGTCATCAGTCAGCACTCTTAAAAGACAGATTATTAGATCCAAACAACCAAATCTGTTAGTTATCTCATAACTAATATTTAAAACACTGCCTTTTAAAATTTGCAATGCTAAATTCAAGGCTATAAAACTTTAAAGTACATTTGTATTCCTCATAGCATAGAAGCCAGAGACACCATCATCCTACCAACTTTTTTGATAAGCCCTAATCTTCATTTATTGGAATAAACAAGAAGATAAACACATAACAAGCTAATGTTCAATCACTATCATTCTTAATCCCATATCCTCTTCTCTTTTTCCCTCATCTTATTTCCTCTTTTGTCATCCTGCTCCTTAGTACATCAAATTACAAATTCATCTTTAATGGGACATGTCAGTTTCACTTATAAATTCTCATCCTCTGTTACACTAAATAAAATCTAGCTGTTGTTCCTTTTGAAGCAATTAATGATAAAGACCTGTAAGTGCAAAAAAACAAAGCTGCATTTTAACTTAAGATTTCCAAAAAACAAGGTTCAAAATCCCTTGATCTAGATTCTTAGCAAAATGTGTGTTTCACACACAATACTTTTTTCTTTGGAACTAGATAATGGCAGTTATTTGGAGAAGTGCTTTACCTTTACTGTTGATGAACCAAAATGCTGAAGAGAGATTTGGTTTAAGTAGCTGAACAGAGTAGCAACTGTGATGGTTAGCTGGGAAGAAACAGCCCTTTGTAAGGAAGGGGCAACATCTGTGACTAAACCAGTATCAGGAGGTATAAAAGCTAAGCAAAGTTAAGTTAATAATGTAGGTCTCAACTGCTGATGTGATCAACAGATGACTGAAAGACTCTTGTAATTGAAGATGTTTTGGGTGTGATAAGGATATGAGGCTCTGGTAAAAGGATTGCTAAGTAATACTGCAATGCTTGTGCAGCAGTGAAAAGAACACAAGGCTTAGTAAATGTGAGATCTTTTCTGTAAAGCAGGTGAAATGTCATCTGGCGGCAGAGGTATGCAGCTCCATTTCAGAACAGTCCAGCGACAGAACATGAATGCACAGTTGTGAGCACACTGAGGGCAGTTATAGCCATAACTCTTCCAGTGAGGGGAGTTACAGCCATAACTCTTCCTTTGCTGGTTACTGTTGCTTTTCTGAAAAGTTGGTCTTATACCTCATGATATATGTAACATCTGCATTTCATTCTTGTAAGGGCACTGTCTCTCACATCCCCTTATTTGTCAAGCACAGTGTCAATCCCAATTTTAGGCATCTTTTCCATGCCCCTCCTTCCATTCAAAACTACCTAAAAAACAAACAAAAAGGCATCTAACTTGAATTCTCATTTCATAGCTCTGTGTCCCCGTTCTGCTCCAACCTGTCCGATTCATATGAATGGATCACCAGATAAGTATGGAGATGCCGGGATGACGATTGAGAAGATACATACAAGAGACTCAGAAGCAGCACCATCTCTGTATACTCTGATACAATTTACCACAGGTGACAGAACCCTGCAATTTTGCATTAAACACTTTATGCTTACCATTTATGAAACACAGTCACTGCCCAGATTTTATTCCAACTTTCTTCCTTTTCACATACATATGCATAACAACTACACAGTCATGAATATTCAGCAATATGCAAGTGTAACAATGCTGATCCAAGTACTGCACTGCAGGAAGGCAAGGTCCTTTAACCTTTTATTAGAAATACTTATTAGATAAGAATGGTAAAAGCTGTCCTAAATGCCTAACTAAGTCATAATTAACCCCTGTCCACATCTGTACCAAAAAGAGGTATATAAAAACACCGTTGTTACAGACTGTATATATTTAAGATTTGCTAGAACCAATAAAGTCCTACATCAATAAAAAGACAAGTCTGTTCACTCCATGTCTTAAATTTTGGTTTTGTATTATATGGCATAACTTATGAATAATTTGATCTAATTATAATCAAAAACTCTCAACTGGTGCAAGGATAAATAGCAGTACTTGACATGAATGTCTCATTTTTCAGGCTTGTGTTCTTTAAAAACACAAGGAAATGTAATTTTTGAGAGCTATAGTCACTGTTTCCAATTTTCCTTCTACTGTCTATTCTGTCCTTATCTTACAGATTAGCACTAGCACTCATTTGAACTTCAATTTAATAATTTTTGCATGTTGAACTGGCAAAAGCCCAACCTATTTAAACTTATTTTTCTGCAGATTTAGCACACAAACAGGTCACCACAGACTCAGGTCAGATACATGAAGTAACAGTAAAAAGGACAACAGAGTCAGGAAAACCAGATAATCATGAAAACAGCTGCCTTTGAATATAAGCATCATACTCTTACATCCACCACCAGTCAACAGTAAAACAGAAACTCAGGCCTTTTGTTTGACTTGAAGAAGTGCTCTTTTTGTCTTCAATCTCATCGTGCTGAATGTGCAAGCAAAACACAACACTGAAAACACAAATAATGAAACTTTAAGCTGTCTTTCAAAAATGAAAAGAACAATAATTATTCATACAAGTCCACTGTAGGATTCATGCAGGCTTGCAAGTGAGAGGCTACTCTGTTTAAATAAGTAACACTATGCAATTCCTCCCTGCCTTCAGCTTTTCTATTATGACTGTACCTTGAAACATCTGGGATACACAATGACTACAAGGGGTGCTGGGAAAATTTGATGTGCTCAGTGTCCCCAGTCCTTGACAATTTTATTACCTGTTAATTATAGAAACTTTAAGCATGCAAGGGAAGACTGATACACGTCCACCACACTTCTCCTCAATCCTTTAAATTCATTAGCATTTTAGAATCAACTGAATGGTTGCATACATGTATTACAAGTAACAGTTTAGAAGAGGGATAATAATTTCCTTGCTAGGCAGCCTGGGTTGTATGCTGTTACAGCTTCTGAAATCCCTCTGCAATTCCAATGTGTATTTCCCTTCATGATTTAGTTATGCCCCACAGTGTCATGGCATTATATTAATTTCCCTTTCAGGAAAAGTTTTTCCTCCTTACCAAACCCCTCCTGTGACATTTTTTTTCTGCTTCTCTGACTACAGAATTAATATTACTTTTGAATACTATTATTTTAATGTATTTTTTCAAGTTTTCTTAGAATTTAAATTTTTATTAACTCCTTTCTTTTCTAACCCCACTCACAATATTAGCAAACTCCAAGAGAGGAGATAAGAAGTGTGAAAGACAAGATTTTTAGGGACATTTTTCCCAGGCAGCTACTGATGCAAACACAATGAATATTAGCAGCATTCAATTCAACTTCCTCCTAAAGGCAAAAAACCTCCTCAAGTCCTCCCTTGAAGAAGAAGGACAAAGTGCCCAGACCCAGTCAGAATCAACCTTGAGTAAAGAGCTGCACCACTGTTGTAATTCCTCTTCTTTCCTATGGTGTGCATGCCCTCTTTTTCCTCTACAACAAAGGTCTTTATTTCTCTTATATTTCCCCTTTACTCTGAAAAACCTGAATTTAGTTTCCTTTTCAAAAGAGCCTGAAATAAACTCAAACTTCTGAAGTTCTTGTATTCCACCCCCAAACCAAAAACCCCTACCCTCATCTCTGAGAGAGGCATGTCACCAAGACGGCATCCTTTCCTGAAGATTTTTGTGAAGTCTAGACTTGAACTGATGATGCTTGCAGCTGTAAGTCAGCTGCATGGCTACAGGAACAATTTAGCTCTTGAAGAAGCTACAGAACAGAGCCTGCTACCTTCTATGTGCATACACAGCACAATTTGACTATGAACCTGCATCTTTTTAGCACAACACATTGGGCATTTTCAATTTTTTTATTTTATTTGCTGCTTTAACTTTACAGGGAGTGCTGTATGGCAGGTGATGTTGAGAGCACGCTTGTTAGTTAAAATTAGAGGAACAGAAAGGGTGTGACTCTCTTCAGTGGTCTAAGTGAAAAAATATGTATGCTAATACTTGTCAAAAGGAAAAAAGCCCAACCCTATCTCTAAAAAAAAAAAACAGACAAGAAAACCCAATAAAAACCTAAAAACAGTATAAGCCACCTGCTTGAAAACACCACACTGAAGTAAATTTTGGCAGTCCAAGAGAGGTAGCAAGTTGTAGCAGCTGTCCTCATTAACTGCAGCAGCAGTACACTGAGACCATTTCCATTTCAAGTCACAAACAACGTACTATCATTTAGGTTGAAAATTTTAATTCACTTTCTGGATGCTCTGAAAAATTGCATGAAATCAGATGTTTTTCCTAAACAGCTAACATTTGGGAAGCAGACCTTGCTAGGGAGAAACTTACATTAGGATATTTCACCGAAAGACTGATTTTAATTGACAAAATTATCATCTTCTAACTGCACATTGTATCATCCAGATCATTGATGGAAATGTTAAACAGGGTTGAACACAGCATTGACCCCTGGGGTACAACAGCAGTTACCAGCTTCCAACTAGACTTCACACCACTGATTGCCATTCCCTGTGGTCCATCTGTTCAGCACATTTTATGCTGACCTGACTATTTGCTCACCCAGCCCATCCTGCAGCAGCTTCTCCAAGAGCACGTCACAGGAGACACTGCTGAAAGACCTACTGATGCAAGTATCTAGTCTCCTCCCTCCCCTTGTTTACCACACCATTGTAGAAAATTATCAGGTTGGTCAAGAATGTCTTCCCCTTGGTAAATCCATGCCGACTACTCGTAACAATTTTCTTTAATGTGTCTTAGAAGGGTTTCCAGGATTAGCTGCTGCATCAACTTTCATCCTTCTGGGGGATCAAGCTAAAGCTGATCAGGCTCTAGTTCCCCAAGGACTTCATGCTCTTTTGAAAACAGAAGAAACATTGACTTTCTTCCAGTCTACAGGAACATCTCCTAGTTCTTCAGTCTCCCAGCCCAACGATTATTGAGACTGTCCTCACAATATCAGACAGCTCCCTCAGCACTCACGGGCTCATTCCCAGAACGTTATCTATGTCCTCTTCATTTAAGTATTCTCTGACCTAAACCTCTTCCAAGTGTACATATTCCCTGCTCCAGAGTTTTCCCGGTGTTCTACAATTCCTGAAGGTCTTTGCTAGTAGAGATGGAAGCAAAGGCAGCCTGCATAACCTCAGCCTTCTCCACATATCCTGCTCATTCAGCCATGAGACCACATTTTCCCTAGTATTCCTCCAGCTACTCGTGTATTTACAGAAGCAATTCTTGTTGTCTTCAACATCCGTCACCAGATTCAACTCCAGGTTGAGTCTGACTTTCCTAATCACATCCACACATGCTCAGACACTGCCTCTATACTGCTCCCAGGTTATGTACTCCTGCTTCTGCACATTTACTTTTTATGTCCGACTTTCGTGATGAGCTCCTTGTTCATCAATGCACGGCTGCTGGCGTTTAGCCTGACTTCATAACTGCTGGGATGAACTGCTCCTGAGCTCTGAGGAGGTGATCCTTGAGTATCAACCAGCTTCGCTGCATCCCTCCAGGGCCTGACCCTGGGGGAATCTTCCAAGTAGATCCCTGAAGAGGCCAGAGCCTGCTTTCCTAAATTCCAGGGCAATGATCTTTCTTATTCTTAAACCAGGCTCTCAGAGAAAGCCAGCACTAATATCACTAACCGACTGAATAAGAAATAGATTACATTAGTTTCTGTCAGAGACCATATAGCTTAAAGGAAATATTGCTAAACTGGCACAAACACAATGAACTTCTTTACTGAAAAAGTTATTACCTAGAGATCCTTAAAAAAAGCCCGTTCTGCCCAAAAATCATTAAATACCTAAAAGGTTTAAGAAGTAAGGTATCAAAAAAGTAATAGACTGACATTAACATAGAATGAATTTATTGGTATTATATAAAGAACATTTATTATTAAATACAGTGCTATCTTTTAATTCAAAAGTTTATTCACATTTCTTTTTATTATCTTAATTATTACTATTGAAGCATACCATGCTTACAAGCTAATTCAATGAAATTGTATTTATGTTTGAAGCTTATCAGTTAGTATTAGCTGGACCCAATTTATTTGTTTCTTTACATCTTTGTGATTGTTGTTTTCACTGAATAAATGCAGAAATTCCAAGTGCAACAACACTGCTGTGGAATTTTTGAAAGTTTTGCAAGAGCAGGCCATTATAACCAACAGAGAAATAAAATGCATGGGTAACAAGGTACTTAAATTATAGTCTCAAATTGTTGACTGATTTTGTCTACTGTTTAATTTACTACTAATTTTCCTTCAAAAAGCTGTCCATCTCTTCCCTTCTTAGTCCCCCCTTTCCTTCTCTCTGAACCTCATGGCTTTGAAACTATTTACATATGTTTAAAAAAAATAAGAAATTACATCCCCACTATCTCACATTTTGAACATGTAATTAAACATTTAGGGCTTTTTTCCCCCTGAAAGACCATGTGCTTCATTACTACATCCAGCTATATGTTAATACTGGATTTAGATATCACTTCCTACACTCTGATGATTTATATATTGGAGACCTATTTATTTTACACCATATTCTTGGTATTGATACTATGTAGCCATAAAGCTGTTTCCTTCCTTCCCAAATATTCTCTAGGTAGCAGTTCTTAGCCATTTTCACGACTGTCACCTCAAAAGACTATAAACAGAGAAGGTAAAATGTCTTTCTTGAGTTACACTAGAGCACTTGATGTCAAAGAACAAATTAAGGTCCTTGGATTAGTAATAGTGTCAAAAACTATCAGAGTATAAAAATAACTTTTCCTACTCTACTCTATGAAGGGTTCAATCAAGTCTTTATATACTAATAATACTTGTTTGTAAGTTTTAATTTAACTTAATCTGTTACAGGAATATTTACTTCCTACATGTCCTGGATCATCTTAAGCATCAAAACCTTTCTGTGAGCCATTACAGTCTTTAACGAAATTAAACCTAGTTTTCACCTACCGACATGGGTGAGTAATAAAAGAATCTAATAGGAGACAAACAGAGCTCTCAAACAAACAAAAACATCCTCTCCCAAATCTAAACACCCTCCTTGCACAGAACAGACATATATCTAGCCTAGTCCCTAATACTCTAAGAACATGAACTAAGGCATGCTATTCTAGCTACTTGGGAGCCCTTTAATAAGTGGGTAGATCCATAATGCATCTGAAGGCCCATTACCTAAGAAATAAACTTTCAAAAAATAAATTCAGAACATGGTATTTTATATGTCTGTAGTACTATACTAAGAGTTCTAAGCTAGGAGATAAGTAAGCATGAGCTGATTCAAATACATGTAAGTTCACTACTATTACTTTACAGTTTTCAAAATTTCTAACAAAAGAAAAAGGTATTTTGACATTCATGCAGAGAGAGATCTAATTTTAATTATTTACTTAATTAAAGCAACATTAATGGGAACTGATTTTTTCCATTTGCTGAAAAGGATGTTCTTGACAAATAAAAACCTGCAAGTTTGAATAGATAAAGATAAGCCGAGGAGTTAAAAGGATGTAAAGATAGAGGCAAAATGCTAAGCAGAGTTATTCCAATTGCCTTGGCCCCAGATTAATTCAATTTCACCATACTCTGTACTCAATAATAAACATCTTCAATTCCTACTTTAAAAACTGCAAATATGTATACATAACACTCAGGTTTTTGAAACACTGTTATATACACAAACTCTCACTACATAAAAAAGGCCCAACACCCCACCTCTTTTAGACTCTTCCCCCAAAATCCAAACTAGCAGGCAAGAAAGTGGGTGCCATATAAGATTCTTGCCAAACCTTCACAGATAACAGCTTTAAACGTTTTCCACTTTCTAATTCACAGACTCAGTCAAAAACTTTACAATATGGAGAACGCTACAATCATTATGGTAATTAATAGAGTAAATCACAGAATCCTAGAATCATCAAGATTGGAAGAGACCTTTAAGTTCACCAAGTCCAGCCATCAACGTAGCACTAACCCCTAAAAAGTATTCATACTAACACCTAATGCTACAAGCACTAGCAACCAAAGCAGACGTTTCAATACTGACATGATCATCTATTTCTGTACCAACTTCCAGAAGCAGTACTCTTGACTATGTGCCCTACTGGTTTAATTTCCACTAAAAATTAAAAAGGAAAAAAAAGAGGCTCTTTTAATGAGGTAATTTATACATTTTATAGATGTAAATTTAACCCCATAGCAAGTAACAGAAATTGATTACTTCGTGCAGTATAAACAAACACTGAAAAAAAAAAACCCAAAACATTAATTTTCCCTCCCTTTAATAGCTTATTTACTACTCTAATTAAGTACCAGCAATGACACTTTCAGTTGTTTTACTACTTATCACTTCATTAGATAAACTAGTCATGATGGACAGCCAAGAACTGAAGAATATGCTGCTGCTGAGGAGGAACTGCTGCAGAAAGATGAAAAAAATCTGAAGAAAATGCTGATAAAACACATCTTCAAAAAGAATAAAAATAGCATTAGTCTTAAAAAGAAAACTTTATCAACTGTTGCTAAACTGTATGTGAAGAAAAGCTCCAAAAAAGTCTGACAAGAACTAACTTTCAATGAAATCAAAGGGCTTTGGATTTGGCCAGAGTATTTTGGACTCGAATTTTAATACAAACTTCATTTAGTACAAATTTTAGTCATACTTCATTTTTGACCTTAGGGAACACCTCCCTCAAATTAACAGGTGAAAAGATCATACAAGAAGTACAGTGCTGTGGTTTCCAGTATGGACTAAGTCATAAGCAGAGTTTGTCTATTTGTCAAAGCACATTGGCCATTCAGAATAAATCCACATTTGTTTTGTAGTGAACCAATGATTTGTTACAGGCTGCACAAAACTGAATAACAGAAAGTGGAAAGTTGCCACCCTCATTTTTAGATTTCTTTGCCACCCATAGTAGGCAGTCAGAGGAATGGCCCTGGAAGATGATAAATGTTTCAGTCTCTCAGCTGATATCAAAATTCAGATGATAATACCCCTCTGACAGAATATTATGCCCTTTCTTCTCCGCAGAGGTCGTCACCAGGCTCTGTCCCATCTTCCCGCACGCCTGGGCCTAGCCGGAAAGCTCCCATTCTGCACGCTGCGGCACCAGGAGGCCGAACGAAGCGGGACTCACAGAACGGGGAACGAACGGGGCGACCGGGGAGCGCAGGAGGCCAAACACAAATTTTTATAACCAGGCCCTGCATGAGCTCCGGGGCCTAAACCAAATGGAATGCCCCGACCTGCCGGGCCGCGGGAGGCGCCCGCATGGGCTCCGCGGAAGGCCAGGGCCCCTGCAGCGGCTCCCGCCCGCCGCAGTCGCTCCGGCTCGTCCCGCCCCGCGTCCCGACTGACCTGCGCCGCTGCCGGGCCCGGCCCTGCGCGACTCCGCGGGTGCGCCGGGCTCAGCCTCGAGCCTCCCAGCGAAGCTCTGCGTGGACGGAGCCGTCTCGGGCGCTCCCCCCTCAGCCGTCCCGCCAGCCGGGTGACAGCGGCAGCTGCCCAGAGCGGCGGCCGCACGTACCGCAGTGCGCCGGCCAGCGCCCGGCGCGGCTGCGCAGGAAGCGCTCCGGGAGACCGGGACGGCGCGCGGGAAGGCCTCCCCGCACCGCGGCCGCGTCAGGGCGGGCTTTGCGCTACTTGACTGACAGCCCCAGCAGCAAATCAGTGGCCCGGGGTGAAGCGCAGCAGCCAATGGTGACGGCGGGGGGCGGGGCCTGTGTTCCCAGGTCGGTGGGTCCGGTGGGATCCGAGCGGCCGTGCCGCCGTTTGTGGCTCGGCTGGCGCCTGTAGCGGCTCCTGCTCGGGGGCCGCTCGTATGGGCCTGAAGAGACTCCTGGCCTGGGGTGGCGAGGTCACCGAGCGCCTTGGAGTCGAGGGCAGTCTGGGGTGGAGTCAACGGGGAGGCGGGAGGCCTGCGGGCAGTATTCACAGGCCTCTGAGGGGAGAAACAGAATGGGGAAGGAACGCGACAGCAGGCGGTGTTTCTCCAGAGTTGCACTGTTGCGTATGTGGTTACTCGGTTAGTGCCTGGCATTAATGTCAGGTTTTCTCTCACGGGCTCGAAAGTGTTTTAGGTGATTCAAAAGCTCTAATTTAATTGTGTTTTGCACCTTAGGTGAGGCAAACTGCACTGTGAAGTTGGTATTACTGTTCTGGAAAGCAAACTAAAGAGAATTCTATGTGAACAGGTTGGAGGGAATTGTCAATGTTTATTAAATAAAAGTTAAAAGATGCTCAAATAGTGATTTATTCATTTTCATACCAAAACTATATTTAGTTTTGACATATTCATGAACACAGATTCACAGGTGACATGAAAGGTAATTGCTCCTCATAACTTCCTGAGGTTATCTATGCTGAGGGGATGTTCCATAGGCACATATGGTTGGATTCTGTACTATTTTTTTGTAATTTATAAGAAATTAAATAGCACTTTGGACTACTTCAGGTATCACTAAACAAAATGCAGACATTTATGAATATCAGTATCCTGAAAAAACTGTTCTGTTCAATATTTGCATGTAGTTTTTCACAGTGATAAAGCAATTAGGCAAAACAGATGCTTTGCATTATTAACAGCTTTGTTAATAATGATTAATTCCTGTTTTAGAATACCTGCTTGAAGTTAATAAGGCTAACTCGCGTTATTTCACAAAAAGGGGGTTAGATCTTTTTGTATGAAAAGTGCATTTTAAGCAAAATGAGGTAACTATCTTTTGAGCTAGAAAGACTCTTCTGTTTAATGGAAAGACATTGAGGTGGAACACTTATTACCAATAATAATAAAAAAAAAAGCACCCCCAAATATTTAAATAGTGTACTATGTGCACCAAGGTATTTGGAGTAATTTTTGCTTTGTTTTTAAAACAAAACCATGTAATGATTTACTTCTGCTTAGAAGTAGTTAATTGAACCATGAAATTAATTTATTATCATTCTTTTATCATTGTATATTTGAATTAGGAACAAAGAAAAACACTTCCTTGTGTGGGGGGCACTGTGGAGAGCTTATCATGTAAAATCTTGTGAAGTGAGTCTTTGTGTCAGGTGGGCATAGCTGAGGAAGGCAATAGAGGACCTGCAGCTCAGGAGTGAAGCCAAGTGCTGTTTCTTGGTGGGGCTGATACTGTGGCTGTCTCTGGAGGCCGTGCTTTCTAGGTGAACCCTTGCCTCTGCTTTGACCTGACTGGCTGTCAGTGTTCGTCACAGGAGGTCTGAACAAAAGCTTGCAGGGCTAACTTGCCAATGCGTGGAATACTTACAGACCCTGTAACAGAAAGTATCTTAGGGCAGTGCTGACCAAGTCTTACATGAACAGTAAGCATTTCAACGTGAGTTCTGGAGGCTGTTTCAGAATAGTCCATGAGTAACTCTTGATGAAAACACCTTTTCTTGTTTACTCCAGTTGCTGAAATAAGCAGTAAATTGATAGGGGTACTTCATATCCGAAGGGTTTCCTCAATTCTGTACTCATCTGACACATTTCCTCCTGCTGTTACATCTGCTCTGTTTATGCAGAGGTCATCTGGTCTTAATGCTGCTGAGAATTCTGTCTCTTTCCTCAGGTCTGAATGTGGATGAATACAGCAATTTCATTGCTGAACATGTTGATTTTACAGACTGGATAAACTTATTGTTTTGGAAACTAGCAAAGAATATGCTTGCTTAAAATTGTATATACTAAGTGATGAAAGGGAGTTTTCAGGAATGCTCTCCAAAGAAATAGAGAGCAAGCTAAGATTACCTTTCTCTTTGAAATACTTTAAACACCTCTTCCTCCATGCAAACAGTACTTAAATTATTGTGGTTTGCTAGTGGTTCAGTAATCAAAATGTTATTTGTAGTGTCTTTGTAGTAGGCTGCACAGATTGGGAATTTTAGTCACTGCTGTTAATATCCTCCCTGAAGCAGAAAACCACAACTAAGGGACTGAAATATGAAGAAAGAGAGGGGGATGGAAGAAAAATGAAAAGCTAAAGCATACCTTTGTCCAAGGTTTTCATTTGTGTCTAACCTTACCTGTCATTTCTACCCTTCTAATTCTTTCAGGATATGATAGAAAAATGTCTCCTCTGACTATAGAAAAGCACTCTCAAATTTCTGTGCCACTACTTGAAACACGGTGATGCTTTTAATGCAGGCATTTTCCATGGCCTTAACTGCTCACAGGTCTGTAGCAAACCAAAGTAGCCGCTGTGAATACCTAGCAAGTACTGTTCATAAACATTTTTATAATGTTTGACCTTAAGAGTGACCTGAAGATTAATGGATATGTTGTATCTGTTTTAATGGGTCTCTTCTCCCTTGGATACACACATGTGACTCCCATTAGTCTTAATGGGAGTTATATGTGTGCCTAGAGGTTAGGCAAGATCTCTAAAGGTGCTGTTATGCTCTCTTGTATTAACGATCTCATAATTGCTGAGGTGCTGCACCTTTGCATTGAAAGCAAACTAATTAAATTGGTCTAGTACAAGTTGGTTTACTAGCATACCTGGCACGTATGTGTGTTTTCCTGTGGGCCCCTCAGTACACAGAGGTAGAAGCCAAATCGAATGTGGAATTTAAATTTTTCATGTGACTTGACTTTCTTTGTAATTGTTTTTGTAATCCAAAGTGAATTCATGAGTTTGATTGCTAAGAAAGATGATTGTTCTTGTGAATATGTAGGAAGAAGCTTTTATTTTATCATGAAAGCATGTATTGAGAAAAGGGACTGAATTGATTCTTATTTTGATGTTCTAAATCATGCACTTTGAAAAAAGACAGTTAGGTCTAGAGGATTAACATGAAGCTTGATGTTGAATTTTAATTATGGCTTTGTTACTCATTTCTTCCAAGAGCCTTTAGACAAAGCACTTCACCTTTCTTTGATTTCCAGGTATGTAAAATATCTGCTTGCTTCTTAGTGTTGCAGACATAAATTATCATCTGTTCTGTGCTTTGAAATTTTAAGATTGGTATGTTTTAACTGTATTCTGCTGGTATAATCGCTGAAGTACAAAAGAAGGAAAAAAATCATAGTAACCACCTGATACAGCCAGGCAGAAGCTCTGGTGATGATGCAGATCTCTTGAGAGGAGTGATTCTGTTCCATAGTTTATGATGCATATAACAGTGTATTGGCGATGAAAAATTTTTGGTACTTTATACATATAATCTATCTTTTGGGCCACAGTTTTTGATGAAAGTGATTGTGCACAGAGAAATTGACATTGTATAGACATCTGACATTTTTATCAATCAAAATAACTATTCTAATTTGATGGTCAGTGTGGAAATCTGTGCATGGTATTCTGTGACTGACTCTGTACATTTGAAAATCAACCATGATGCAGGTTTCTTTGAAAATAAAAATTTGGGGAAAGAATGAATCTTCATATTTTCATGCTGGAAAAGAAGAAGTGTTTATGTGCTAACCTTCACTTTTAAACTTGGTTTATTGGTTTTTTTTTTCAGATTAAGTTATTATATAAACTCAATTTCACAATTCAGTTCTACTATTTGAGAAGTAAAAGATTCTAGGGTCTGTTTTGGGGTTGTTTGTTATTGATTTGTTGGGAGGGTTTTTTGATAATAGAATTATTTTATTTTTTACCTTTATTCTATTTTGATTATAGAATTATTTTATTTTTTAATGTATTTCTTAGTTTCTAGTAGAAAGTAGCAAATATCTACTGAGACTGTGGTGGTAATGTCTTTGGATGTGTAATTTAAAATACCTAGAAAAATCTTGTGAATGGTTTTGTAAATATATTTCCTTACATTTGACTCCAGTGTGTAAAATATATGGATCAAAATTTTCTTCCTCATGTACATTTCAAACATTAATTTCCTTGGGGTTTTTTAGTAATTTGTGATTAGTTCTCCAGTACTTTTTAGAGAAGAAATAGTTAATCTTATTAGTGTTATATTTTAGGCTCTGTAAGATGTTTTTAAAGAAAGTTGAAAGCTAAAACAAACCTTAGCTAATTTCAGTTTTATATTGCTTATCCAGAGAAAAGTATGAACAGGCCTATTTTGTAACCATGGGAAACTGAATTTCCAAGGTTTTGTGTGTTTCTATTTGCTTAAGATTCTTTGACCTAAATTCTGCTTTGATGACATACTGTAAACTTCCAGAAATAGGAGGTGTGTCCTATGAATTTTTACAATATCAAAAACTTGCAGTCTTATGATGGAAGCTTCTTTTGGGGAAAAATAAACTCCAAGCTTTGCTAGTATCTAAGAACAATTTTCTAAGCAGAATAAGCAACAGCACCAAAAAAAAAAAAAAAGTTTTGGTTTGTTGTTTTTTTTTTTTTGTTGTTTGGTTGTTTGGGTTTTTTTTTTTCCCAGAATTGTCAATATAATGGTTAACTGAAAGTGAGTCATTTACTCTGTCCCTCATATTTTAAGGGTGATCAAATACTGGAGCAGGTTTCCCAGACAGGTTATGGGGTCTCCATCTAGTTAAAACTCAACTGGACGCAGCTGTTTACAACCTGCTTTAAGTCAGGAGTTGGACAAGACCTCAGCCATTCCATGATTCTATAAATTATGTAGTTGACTTGTTGACACTTTTTAATTGTGGACCAGCTTTCAATACCAGTTTTGATATTTCAAATGATAATTGAGATAGGGATAAAAACTACTCAGTCTTGAATTAAAAAGCACATAAACTCAAGCAATTAACATAACATTACTGGCCACATGAAATGTGAGACTAACAATTACATATATACAATGTGCTGTGCACAGTTTTTTCAGGATGGAAAGGCAGTACATAGTACCAGTATGCAAGCTGCCTGGTTTTTTTAGCCTCCTTTGACATGCTACCTAAGTAAATACTGCTGTAAATATTAATTGGGTTAATTATATATGATTATTATGTGTAAACTCTTGATTGCATTAGAAACTGCTTTTGTATTAAGCATTCACAGTTCTTACATGAATGAAATAGTAAGAGCTTATAAGAGAGTTTTGGTGTTAAATTTTAAATGAATCATGGAAATACTAGATTCTTTACTGGGAAGCTAAGAACAAAAGTAGGGTATTTTGAGCTATGAACTGATTTTGAAAACTACTATTGAGTAGTTCTGTATATATTTTAGTTCTGTGTCCGATATACTGAGGGTTACTGTAGCCAGCTGTTTTACCTCTGTTCTTTAAAAAGGAAGCTGGGCTGGTAAACTAAAGTATGAGCTTGCATTTCGTGCCTTAACTATGAGTTGTAAGCTTTAGTGTTCTGAAGAGGTTTAGGCATTGGCACCCTTGGTTTTTGACTGTAGGTGTTACTGAAACAGTGCAAGTGGAAAACAGGTTTCTGATACCATCTCAGTAGCAATCCATCTGAACTTGCTCCAAGTGTAGAAGTGATTGGTGATATCATCTCAATAGCAATTTGTTTGCTCTTGCCCACAGGGCTCTTGATGATTTTAGAACCTTGTCATTAGGTAGTATTCCATAGAGTTGTTGTGAATACCAAGTATATTTAAAAGTTACTGACTATGGCTATGGAAAGGTCTGATATATTTCATATGCCCAAATAATTTTCAGGATGCTAATAAATCACTCTAGATTAATGATTCCTGAATGAAATAAAAAAAAAAAGTATAACTCAAAAACCTATTGTTGATTTTGGTAACCTTTACTTTTTACTACCTTTCACACTTCAGAGATGGGAGAAATGGGGTGGTTAAATTTGTAAGCCATTTACGGAAAGATTGATTTAATATACTTTCTCAGGCTTATGTTGAGCCCAAGTCAGAAAATTAGTAGAAAATTGGTAGATGTTAGGGTGTGCATGGGAATAAGTTAAAAAGTTCCAGAGCTTGTCTTATAATTTTGTATTTTTTATACAATAAAATTTAAATTTCACTGTGCTTTTTATTTTTGTTCATTTTTCCCATGGGACAAGGAACAGAGTCCAACTCTGCATTCTTTTGTGAGTGAATAGTGTGTCCCATTCAGTTCATTCTGCAGTTAATGTCACAAAAAATGCAGAAGAACTTCAGTGCTTTTTTACTCCATTTTCATAAAACACATAGCTGAGATAAAGGGACTAATCTTATTCTGAGTGAAGGTAAGTAATGGATAAATAGGAGTATTTCTTGGGTTTTGTGGGGTCCATAGTAATAATAATTTCATCACTCTTATACCAACTTTTCAAATTATTATTTAAAATTAGAGATTATCACCAAACACTTATTTGGAACATATTGGAAGAAAAATTTAAATTGACTATTCATGTACTTACATATGCAAAACCATTTATGTTCTGCAGATGTCTAAAAGCAGAACCAGAACTAGATTTTAGAGGAAATCTGCATTATTTTCTGATATATTCAACAGCAACTTAGATCACGTTGGTATCACATAAGTATAATGTTTTAGAGCCTCTGCCAATTTAAAAATCAAATTGATGCTAGATTTGTATAGAACAACACATTTGACTGACAGAAAAGGCTGTTATAGATGGATGTGATGTTCTATCCTTGTATAACAAGGGTTTTGACTGACAGTTTAACAATAGTACACTTTCCACCCCATATATTCTAAATTATTATTATTACAATACAAAACATTTTTGCTCTTGCTGTATATAGATAACATGTACACTTTTTGTGTAATAACATTCAAGAAGAGAGGGTTTCTTTTATGTGTTAAAGATGATGACAATTAATGAAGGCTCCATCTGACACTTATAACCAATGTCAAGGCTTGCTATTGTGGTGCATGGTAATGTAAAAACTATCAGGGTACTTAGCTCCTGGTGAAGGATCAGCATAACTCTTGACACATGCTATATGGTGGATGAAATAAATCTCCTCGGAGAGCAATAGAAATATTTCTTGAACTGAAGAGTACCCTTTCTGTTTTATAATCCCTCTTTTCAGCTTTGCAGTTCTTTGCATCACTGTAAAATGCAGTTTTAATCTAGAAAGTAACTGTGTAAAATGGTACCTAATAATGCAAGAAATATGCTTTCTGTGATTTGCTGTCAACATCTCTCTGAAATTCGATTTAAGATTCTTCTTTAGAAAAATAGCTAGAGATAAGAAAGGTATATTTTCTTATTTTTTCTTATTTGTATCTTGTTCATTTTGAGGAGACCATCCTTTTCATTTTAAAATATTAATTTTGAATACCTGGAATCCTTTTGCAGCACTTTATACAGGTGACTCCTACTTTGTGTCAGTTTTCACAAGAGCAAGGGCAGTACTGTGTCTGCATTGTATTTGATGATAATAAAAAGATCAATATTAAAGTCTAAACTTCTCTGTAAACCTTAGTTCGGTGCTGCATGCAACTAAGGAAGATGGTATACTCTTCTATGAACCTCCCAACAATGAAAAATAGAGAAAGAATTGAATGAAAAAAAATGAGGTCACATTGATCAAAACACAGCTACCTCTTATCTTTTTGATTATCTAGATAAGGACAACATGATAAATGCAAAGATTGCTTTTACAATATGGATTTCTTGTTTAAATTGGCTTACTGTTAAAGATATTTTTCTTAAATGACTTTGTTTTTGGTAAGGGAATTAAATAGATTAAATAGATTGTTTCACCTCATTATGTATGATCAGGGGGATCTTGGTATCTCACATTTATTCAACAAGATTTTATTTTTCCGTAGAAGAACAAATTCAGTGTATGTTTTTTTGAACAATATAATTATTTATTGGCCTGGGACAGTGATGATATTTCCTGCAAAGCACTAAAATGATCTTTAAAGAATATTTGCCCCATTACTGGTGATGCCGTTTCAACTCTTTGTCAGTTTTAGATGTAATACCAGTACTTCTCTAGCAGTGACTTATGATTTGAAGGAAGGGATAAAATTAATTTGGGATATAATATTATCCAGTTGGAAAATGATCCCTCAGAGAAATTGTAGTTTTATCAATATAGACTGCTAAGTTTTAAAGTGAAGCCAACTAAAAAAAAAAAGTCCATGGTGTGGAATTACATTGATCTTCACATAGGTCGTTATGATAACACAGACATCTGGTATTTAATTTGATAGAGCACTAATGATAATCATCTGTGCAGGGGCCAACTTGTAGAGGTTGTTAAAGTCCATGCTTTGCTGACCACTGGTGAAGGTTGAGTTTGCAAACTCAGACTGAGTTCCAGTTTCTGAGCAGGATGTTACATTGGTACAGAATTGTCCTCTACCTCTTCTCAGCTGGCAACATCTGTTTAACACAGCTTTTCTTTCCCTGAAATCATTTCCGCCTTACTTTGTGTCCTGATTTTGCTCATTGTCCTTCATGAGTAAATACATGTCTAAAACTGTCACATCTTAGTTTCTTCCCCTTCTGATGATTTTTTTATTCCCTCTGACCTTTTGTATCATTGTTTCAATAGCAGTTTTCTGTCTAATCTACCTAATTGTCTTTGGTCTTCCTTGCCTCTTTTATACTTCTCTCATCTATGAACTCTCAGTTCTCAATTAGTGAAGGAACAAAAGGCACAGAAGGAAATGTTCCCTTGCTGTCTCTTCTTGTCTTTGGCATTGTAACAGCCTGGAACAGAGGCGACTACAAAGGGCTAGATTAGCTCCTTCATCTCCAGCTTGGAGAGTACTCAGTAGGGATTTTTTTTTTTAAGACACTTTTGCTTTTGGAAGGAACTTTCTGCTGAGCATATGCAAAACATAAAGATTCACAGCTTGTCCAAAGGTGGGAGAATTTTTGCATGGCCCATGAAAGCACAGTATTGAGATAGGGCATTATGGGATTAACTATTTTAAACTTCTGTGTTAAATTGTGATGAGGTTTACTGTTTTAAGCAAAACACTTCCTCACTTTTGATAAGGACAAAGCACTTTCTTTCAACTTCATTTTTAAGTAAATGAAAAATTTTTCTTGCTGTTCACATGTGTAATTCTTTCCTTTCTTTAACAAAAAGGAGAAGTGTAATCTCACATGAGCATAGAAACATGCCAAAACGCAAGGATTTATTATTTGGGGAGCTGAAGTATTAGGTTTTAGAATACATTAAAGTCTGATGTCTTTAACCATTTACTGTGCAATGAACACCACTTACAAATATGTCTGAGAGAAACATACACATTCGTCATGTTACCTTATTTTTCTAATTAAAAGGAAAAAAATTAATCTCCTTGGCAGAGACATTTCCTCTCAGAATAAAGACCTGATTCTGGAGTCTCATAGATATTTAATTTGCAAGATAGCATAATGAAAATATGTTAATAGCTTTTTCAACAAGTTAATAGCTTTCAAGTTCATACTAATTAGTTTGTTAAAATATTCTATTCGTAAAATACTTTCTTTTTTTCCCCCCAGTAAAAGGTAAGACTGTGACACAGTCTTATAAGGAGTATCTTGCCGATAGTAAGGGTAGAATCTGTAGTATCAAAATTATTGGAAAAAAAAAATTGCAAATGAGTCTTGAAGGAAGATGCCATAATTGTCATCAAAGATAACTTTCTGACGTTTTTACAGTGAAATCTTAGAGAGTGTAGGAGTGGATCTTGTAGAGTTAAGTAAGCATTCTTGGGAGCAAAGATGTGGAAGCAGCCTTCTCGTGGTGTCATGCCTGGTCCCAGGTGTCCTGCATTCCTGACTACTTACACTGGCAGCTGCAGGAAGGGTAAGGGGTACTCCATTGTCTACCCATCCTTTGTGGCCAGAGCACCATGAAATTAAAGCATACATCTTCACATGGACAAGATAACCCATACCTCTCCTTTTCTATATTATTTCTCCATTGTTAGAGTAGTCTAATATTTTGTTCAATCAAAAATAATGAAGTAATTTCTTTTTTTCTTTTGGGGGTAGGGGCAGGGAGTGAGTATTGTAAATCTTCTCTGTCCTGACCCTGTAAAATACAGCTTTTTGCTACCTCCCTCTTCTTTTGGTATCTTTTAGTAGTACCTTTAGATTTCCTTAGAGCTTTCTAAACCAGTACTGCTTATATCCTTATACATTCACTCTGAAATACTTTGAATCCTTCTTTGTTTGTATCTTTCACATGTTTTTTTGAAACTTATGCTTTTAGTACCCTCAGCTTCCTTTTGCTTCTGTTGGCTGGGCAAAAGGCATCATGGTGCTTGTACTTATTCCAAAGAATGCATGTGCTGAATGAGCTGCTGTTGAAATGAATAACATCTACTCTCTCTCTTCTACTGTCAGTCAGGGAGTTAATAGAGATGATTCTCACTTTTCTATCTCCTGGTCCTTCCCATTTACTGACTACCACAACAACTGTAATATCTTTGTGAACTCACATTCTCAAATTTAATAGAACTAAGTCACTGTATTAAAATTTAAGGTATTACTGTCATAAGACAATCTGGAATTGGGGAGTTTTACTTGAGGTAATTTACTGTGACAAAACATAAATTTCTGATAGCTCTTTTGAGAGTTAATAATGAGAAAATGGCAAGCAACTAGACACACATTTTTATATGAACAGCTGATCCTCCCTCTGGTCTGGTCTAAACAGGTCCAGAAGATTCCTAAAACACCTGGATGACAACTTCATGGTGCAGATACTAATACAGCCAGCCTGGAGAGATGCCCTCCTTGATTTGTTACTTGTTAACAGAGAGGGTCTCATGAGGAAAGTAGAGATTAGTGGCCATCTTGGCCAGAGTGACCATGCAGTCAAGTTTAAAATCTCTGTTGACAGTAGTAAAAGTGCCAACAAAACTTCAGCCTTGGACATGAGAAGAGCAGAGTTCAGGCTGCTCAGGAAACTAGTTAGTAAGGTCCCCTTGGAAAATGCTTTTGCAGGTGCTGAAGTCCATCTTAACGGCACAGGAATAGGCTATTCCAAAATGTCAGAATTCAAGCAGACAAAATTCCAAAATGTCAGAAGTCAAAGCAGGTTGGCTAAGCAGGGATTTTCTTTTGGAGATAAGGTAGAAAAGGAAGGCGTATACCCTGTGGAAGCAAGGTCAGGTGACATGGCAAGAATACAGAGATGTTGATTGCCACTCTAGGCAGAAAATTTGCGTTGCCAAAGCTCACTTGGAGTTGAAGCTGGTCAGAAATGTGGGGAACTTTTTTAAAACAGTTTTTAAAAATACATTAATGGCAAAAGTCAGTGCAGAAATTACATAGGCACATTAGAGTATGAGGATGGTTACCCCACAAACAGGGATATAGAAAAGCTGGAGATGTTTATTGCTTTATTTTCCTCTGTCTTCAATACCAGTGATGAACTAAAAGGGTCTCAGTACCCTGAGCTGGAGACCATGAGTGTGGGAAGGATAAACTCCAAGTTGACCCTGAAATTGTAAGGGATCTGCTGTTCTAGCTGGATCCCTCTAAATTTATAGGGCATAATGGGATTTATCTGACAATAGCTAAAGATCTGGCTGATGTCATCATGAGGCCTCTCTTGATGATTTTTGAATGGTCCTAGGAATTTGGAGACGTCCCAGTTGACTAGAAGACTGTCAACATTGTCCCAGTTTTTGAAAAGGGCAAGAAGAATGACTATGGAAACAACAGGCCTCTTAGCCTGAAGGTTTGCTTCAGTGCCTGGTAAGGTTATGCAGAAGATTTTTCTGGCAGGTATTGCACAAGACCCGAAAGACAGACAATGCAGTCATTGGTCACAGCCAGCATGGGTTCATGAGGGGAAGGTTCTTTTCAAACCTGATCTCCTTTTATGACAAGGTAACCCACCCAGCTGAACAAGGGAAGCCAATTGATGCAATCCTTTTGAATTTATGTAAAGTTTTTGATACCATCTGTCACAGAATCCTTCTGGATCAAATGTCTAGCCCACAACTGGATAAACACATCATGGGATGGGTGAGCTCATGAATCAGGCACCAAGGGTTATAGTGAATGGGATGACATCAGATGACCTGTCCCTGGTGGGGTTCTGCAGGGCTCCATCCTCAGCCCTGTGCTCTTCCAAGTCTTTATAAATGTTTCAGACTCAGGACAGGAAGAGATGCTGAGCAAGTTCACAGATGATACTAAACTGGGAGGAGCTGTTGACTCCCTTGAAGGCAGGGAGGCCCTGCAGAGAGACCTTGACAAATCAGAGGGCTGGGCAATCACCAGCTGGATGAAGTTCAACGAGGGAAAGTGCTGGATTCGGCAAATGGGATGGGGCAACCCTGAATTGATCTGCACTGGAGAGTGAGAGGCTGGAGAGCAGTGCTGTGGAAAGAGAATAAGTTGAATCTGAGCCAGCAGTGTCCTGGCAGCCAGGAGGGCCAGATGTGTCCTGGGGGGCATCAGGCACAGCATGGCCAGCTGGGCAAGGGAGGAGATTGTCCTGCTTTGCTCTGCTCTGGGGCAGCTCATCTCAAGTGCTGGGGCAGTTTTGGTCACCACAATATAAAAAAAGACATTAAACTGTTATAGAGAGTGTCCAAAGCAGGGCAATAAAAATGGTGAAGTGCCTTGAGGGGAAGCCAGATGAGAAGAAGCATTTGAGGTCCTGTATTATGTTTTTAATTAGTGGTTCTTCTTTCTTATGGAAAGAATAATAATTCCTATAATAATTCCTAACTATGCAATTAACTGTCCTCATTTAGGAAAAAAAAAGTTTAAGACTTAGATTTGGTTCAGAGTCTCTAGGAACATGAAGTTCTGGTCAACATGTGAATTTTATTGTTAAAATTGAAGCTTTTTGTTCACTCAGACTTCTCTCAAATTGCCTACTTTATTGTGACTAATGTAACTCTTCAGAAAAAACTCCTCTGTCTGAACAGAGTGTCTCATTTTTACATTGGTTATAATTGGCTGGGTCACTTTGCTTTTATATTTTAATCCAGATAGCATTTTTAGTTTGTTCCAGAAAAGAATTTTATTGTTCCATACCTTTTGCAGTATTTTTTTTTGTTGGTCATTATAAGATTTTGTCATTTTTTCAGTCATTTAGTCTTCAAGCTTAACTCTGAATAGTTATTAGCTTCATGGAAATCTGATTTGGTCAAGCACAATACTGTTTTAGCTCACTTGTAAGAAATTTATTAAATCTCATTAGACCTCAAGTTTTAAAATACTGATATAGTAATTATTAATTATATACATGCAACTATGTTGGTGCTTTGCAAAGGAGACAAAATCCTGTTCACATGGGGAAAATGATGGAGCTATAGAAAATGATTACTGTATTTTCACTGTGAGTTAGAAAAATAATTTTACTTCTTCCAGTCTTGGTGGCAGTCATGAGTTTATGGAAAGGGTTGAATGAGGCAAAGAAGTTTGTATAGCAAACAGGGTTAGACTTGTACAAGGAGCTAAAATTTATCTTGGTAACCATCCAAAAGCTATACCCTAACGGAAACCACGTTGTTAGTGTGTTACAGAACCTTTAACCTGTAGTTCAGTCTAAACTTTTAATAAAAGTATGAAACCTTGCCCTTTTCCTCAGCTGTTCCTCGAGGCTAAATTTTAAATATTTTCATTCTGTTTAGTTGGGTTTTTTTCAATACATATTAACTTACATAGTCATGCTTATTATGACAATTAGGAAGAAAGGAGTGATGAAATAATGTTGAGAGATTAGGAATGAATGAGAATATTAAATCATGGTAAATGCCAAAATTTGGAATGACTTTTTTATTAATTTTTTCTTTTGCTTTCAATTTGTTTGTGAGTAAGTATATTTAAGGTCTGTATAAATGACCTAAATGATCAAAATACAATTTTGCTTCAAAGAGCTGAATATTTTGTAAGAATAACATGATGAAATTGCTCCTTCCAATGATTTTTTTTGACACTAGACTAGACAGCTAATGTAAGACCATTTTTCCAGTTTTATGGTTGTTTGTTATTCTCTCTTTCTGTTTCTGTGTTCACTATGTATGTTTTGCCCATACGTTTTTCCATAAGCTTAGGTTTACTATTTCTCAAAAGTATTTGTTAAATTGGATGAATATTATCACAATGAATGAGATAAATTAGGATGCTAATTTGTCTAAAGAAGTTTATGAAGAGAATTAACTTAGAGCAATGAAGAGGAAGATTCTGGGGGTATGGTCTTTCATCTGGTAGAAAGCTGAACAGCTTGATGCGTGTTAGGTGAAGTTAGGCAGATTTAGATATAAATTTTATACTCAGGGTACTTAACCAGTGGAATGAGTGGTTTAGGAATATGATAGGCTCTTTAGAGTCTGAAGTCCTTTAAATGAGAATTGGAAGTCATTCAGTACAATAAACTGTTCCTTTAGCAGGATTTTTTAGATTTAATTTGGAATCATACACTTATGTTGTCTGCATTATTCAGGAGGTCAGCATAGATGGTCATGGTGATTTTCATAGCCTTAGGTTCTCTAAATCTACAATTTGACCTCTTACCTATGTGAGAAAGAACAAAATAATTATCAAGGCAAGTAAAGGAAGAGCACAGTAGACCTGTCATTCATTTCTTATATAGCTACTCAGAATGATGTTCCAAAGGTATGGCACTCAGCTAATGGGAAGAAGATACTGAAAATAGGACATGCAAGGGGATTTTAAAAGCATATCTGCAGCTTGCAATGCAAACCTATTCACAGTGTGCTACTAATGAAGTTATTAGGAGTGAAACTACTGCTTCTATATATTATTTTAATATGGCATGTAAATATATTAGCTGATGATGCAGTGTTAATTTGGTTGTCTCTAATGTGAACATTGTGTTGCATGCCTTACTGTGCCCTTGGAGTTGCAGTTGACTTTCTTGGAAGGATTTTATTTTTTAGGAATTTCTCCTTTTCCTGCAAGGAAGAAACATCAATTAAATGTATCATGCATTTTTCTTTTTTTTTGTATTTGGAGATACAACTATAGCATTTTTCTAGGGAATTCTGGCTTTTAACTGGAGTTTGTTTGTTTAGTTTGAGAATGGATTTTGTGCATCTATGTTGTGTCTGACAGACAAATTTATTTTTACTGCCAGTCAAGTAAATAAAAGCGAGTAACCAGCTAATATGCTAACATCCTAATATGATTCCTGGTCTCATATTTTGACTTATGTGCAGTTTGTAGATGTATAGACTACCTGTATAGTTAATCATATCTGGTTTATCTTTTTAGAGGTAAAAAGTTTGTAAGAATGGAAGGTGAGAATGTGAGGTGACCACTCCAGCATCCTTTAGCTCTTTTAATGGGTCTTTCTTCAATAAGAAAGCAAAGTACCTGAGCTGCAGGTAGGAAGACACCTGAGCTGCAGGTAGAATTCTTCATCCTTCATTTACAGTCTGAGCATGTCTGCTTTTATCAGGGCATTCACATGGTATAGTGAATCCTTTCCCTTGTTTCCTGTGGATAAGTATCCAAAAATAACCACCTTACTGAAACATGGGAAACCTGTAAGTTCACAGTGCATGAACAAGAATGTAGGATGGGAGTGTAGAGTAAGGGAAAAGAAGTTGGTGCAAATTTCTGGTGTCATTGAAAAGTGTTTAATTGTCATCCTCCCTCATTCTTCTATGCTGGGAAAGAGAGAAATGCTCCTGTCCTTCTTGGGAGTTGCTTCATTCTCCTGAAATGGAAGGCAGTCTCAGTAGAGATGAGAGCAGCCATCTGAACCCTGGAAGGAGAAGCAGCTGTAAGTTGCAAGAAGCAGCATTTTTTCAAACTACTTCCTCATCGTGGGGAAGCAGCAGGAGTAGATAGTGAGCAAGGGCTTGCAGCTTCTCAACAATGTTTGCATGTGCATAAAGCAAAATGTGAATATGGGATAACAGATGTTTTTAGAAAAGTCTCCAAAAAAAAAAAAAAGAAATTAGAAAAAAGTCTTGACTTGCATTTGCATAAGGGTATCAATGCTTACCTCTACCTCATTTAATTGTAATGTGGCTTCCTCAAATAAAATATTCAATATGAAGAGCTAAGAACACAAGAATCTATAAAACTAACAGAAATACCATAAACAGGCAAATCATTCTCCATCTGAAGCAATTTTCATTGTGCTTATAAATTACTAGATAGAGTATGCTATCCAAGAGCCATATCATTTGTTAGAGTTTTCTTTAGCTCTAGCTGTGTGTTGTGTAAATTTTAGCTGAACTGACAAGTAGTGTATCACTCCTGGGCGTGCCTGATGTTTCTACCCTGAGACCATTTTCTAGAATTATGGGAGGTAGCTTTGCCAGCTATCCTGGTGGAGTGATGAATTTACAAAGGCAATACCCCGCATAAGCAAACAGCTTGTCCATTTCAGCCCTGAAGTCTAGAAAAACTTAAAATGTAAAAAATGTTAAAAAAAATTAAAAATTGAAACATTCTGTTAGGTCCCTTAATTTAAAGGACAAGTAGCTTAAAAACTTGTATGTAAAAAATTATTTCAAACTTTAAATGAATTTTAAATTTGCCACTTAACTTATATAAATAACATGTATATATATCCGTCATCTATGTATCTATTATTTCTGTGATTTATACTTGGAATTCAGTATGTATAAATGAGATACCATAGGAGATTGTGTTCCTTTCTACAAAGCAACATCAAGAGTGGAAAATATGGTACTATATAAAATGGTATTTTTATTCTTGAGTGTCAAACCAACACATGGCAAGTTTGTTTATTTTAATGTTTGGTTTTAACATGGCAACATTTGTTGTTCTTCCTAATATGTTAAAAGTAAGATAATTTTCATCCTATACTTACAAAGCTGCAGACTTTCTGATACATGTATGTTGTAAGTAGTAATTTTTATTGGTTTTTTCCTGCATCTTTTGTAAGGCGTGATTGCCATATTGCATGTTGCTTCTTGCAGAATGTTTCCTGGAGCACATAATTAACATCATGCAGTAATTTGGAATAAGTGCTGTTAAAAATCAAGATAACATCCCAGTTATTTTGCTTTTTTTAACCTTCACAGGTGGTAGATAGAAAAGGTAAATTAAGTAGTTAATTTTGGGTTTTCATTTTTATTCTGTTTTAGTCTATTCTGTATTTTTATAGCAATTTGGTTTAGTGTAAAGTATTTTTTTTGGGTGTAGATTATTATAGCTTTTTTTCCTGTATTGCTTTTCTTTTAAGACAGTCACAAGATTTATTTTAGGAGTTCTAGTGTTTCTCTATTTCAAACAAGGTGCTACTCATAACTGCATTGTGTACCTCCTTTGTAAATTTTTTAATGTGAACTTGAGATTTTGTTCAGTATTTTTTCACTTGTCACACATCTCATATTTTTGATACATTTTTTAAAATGGTATTTTTAGGCTTCCAAAGGGAAGTAGAAAATATTTATATCCATTTTGCTTAGATATAAATAATAAATATGTAATTAAATTTAATATTTTAGCTTTGTACTTAAATATGCAACACTGTTTAGAAAACATAGGTTTTTGATTTTGCTTTACACTGTGTGAGAAGTGTATGTAACATTAATTTATAATAGCAATGGAAAAAAAAGTGTCTTGAGATGAGAGAGTGAGTTTAGATCAGATGTTAGGAAGAAATTCTCTGCTGTGCGGGTAGTGAGGTCAAGGCCAGGCTGGATGGGGCTTGCAGGAGCCTGGTCTAGTGGAAGGTGTCATTGCCCATGGCAGGGGGTTTGGAGCTACATTATCTTGAAGGTCCTTTCCAACTGTCAGAGAGTGAAATGTTTTGATTTATGTCTTAAACATTTTTATGAGGCTTTTGCCTATTATAGCAAAATTGTGTAATAAAGCTGCCCCATGGAAGTAAAACCCAAATGGGCCTCCTGAACTGAGACAAACTGCCTAAGGCTATTCGAGATAAGAAAAAGGGACACTTGTTCAAAGCATCTCAGTTCTGGAAGGTAATGGATAAGCCTGGGAGAGCACTGGAAGAGCCAAGCCCAGCAGCTTCAGGGTGGAAGCCTTAGCTCCAGACTTATCCATTGCCAGGTTTGCACAGACTCCTCCCTCCTCAGCCCAGGGTGGAAGAGGAGTGGTTTTGGGTATGAGAAGTGTAGCCTCTGGTGGGAGGCAGTGATCGCCCATCCTCTCTTAAACTGGCTCAGCTGCAGGGCTCCCCACCATGGGAAAGTCTCATCTACAGGACAATCTCATGAGTAGCAGGTGAGGAGGTGTCATGATCTATCCAAGGCCCCCAAAAGGGTACCTCAGAACACTGCACATGATGCAAAATGATGCAATTGACTTGAAGTCTTGTAAGAGACAACGTCAAATTTGCACCCCTTCATGGGAGACTCCCACCTGGCCCAAATGTGTATTAATCCATTTGATTCTGTATTTTTTGGTGGGGAACCATCACCACCAAGAAGACCAGATGGTGGGAATCAACAAGACATTATTAGGACCCATGGAGTGCTTGTATGTTTCTAGTTAATCTGTCCTCCTGTCCTGTATCCCAGCCCTCCATCTTCCTCTCCTTCCTCTCCTTCCTCTCCTTCCTCTCCTTCCTCTCCTTCCTCTCCTTCCTCTCCTTCCTCTCCTTCCTCTCCTTCCTCTCCTTCCTCTCCTTCCTCTCCTTCCTCTCCTTCCTCTCCTTCCTCTCCTTCCTCTCCTTCCTCTCCTTCCTCTCCTTCCTCTCCTTCCTCTCCTTCCTCTCCTTCCTCCTCCTTCCTCTCCTTCCTCTCCTTCCTCTCCTTCCTCTCCTTCCTCTCCTTCCTCTCCTTCCTCTCCTTCCTCTCCTTCCTCTCCTTCCTCTCCTTCCTCTCCTTCCTCTCCTTCCTCTCCTTCCTCTCCTTCCTCTCCTTCCTCTCCTTCCTCTCCTTCCTCTCCTTCCTCTCCTTCCTCTCCTTCCTCTCCTTCCTCTCCTGCTTCCCTCCACTCCTTCCTTCCTTGTGTCAACATTTAACCTTCTTTGGTTTTTTATCTTTTTTCAGGGAATATTCAAACCTCAGGATTCAATCCATAGAGAGCTCACTTTGCTCCTCTGTGATTAGAGCAGATCATAACACCACCGAACCTAAACCATTCTGGGATCCTCTGATTGTATGAAAATATCCCTTTTTAAAAATGTGCAATTTAGACCAGATACAATGCAGATTGTGGATATACAGGAAAATGTTACATCCTAAACTTATAACTATTACTTATCTTTATGGGTCTATGTATGGATATTTTTATTCTGGAATAAACACGCCCATGGATAAACTTCTAGTGATATAAATTAATAACTACATTGTATAAACAATTTGAGGTACCTGTATCATGTGCAAACTCCCATACACTGTGCCAGGAAGGAATTCAAGTTGGCTATGCTAATGAATTAATTGTCCGTGTGTGAATATAAAAAGAAGCAAAGTCAAAAACAATGTAAAAAGCATGTTAACGTTGCTATAAAAAATAAAACCCATCAAATATTTTTTAAGTTTATGTACTTTACAAAGAAACAATGAATTTATTACTTGATTGTACATTACTTAATTGTATATTTTGAAAAATTTTCAAAGTAAATCTTTCATATTTAGAGAACTGAAACCAGTCCAATATGTATATTTAATCTCTTATTAACAACAAAGTAGCTCAAAAAAAGTAAAATTCTAATTTTAAGATGTTCTACATATGGCATGTTCCTTATGATGAACAACAAAATAGAGCTATCATGGGACTAACAGGGCCCTTAAAAATTTAAAGCCCCACCTCTGGGTGAGGTGTGACTCTGTTGGTTATCTCAGTGCTGTAAACCTTCCTCTCTGTGTTGAGGGATAGAAATATGAGTCTTTCTCACACTTTGCAAGCTCATGCTCAGAAACACATTAATTTGTAAGTAAGTGTGGAACTTGATGTATTTCTCCATTATGAAAACAGAATAGTCATCCCTGATCAAAGAACACTTTTTCTGAATTTTCCCTATTTAAGTAATACTGCAGATTATGGAGTTATGGAAAAAAACTTTGGGGGTAAAGTCTGTAATAATGAATTTCCTCCTTCTTCCTGCTGCTGCTTTCAGTATGTAAATAAGATTTATAAACACAGCCAAGGTTGAGTGATGAGAATAAGCCAGAAGTAGATACTGCTTAGATTATTATTGCAGCTGAAAGAAACTGTCATCAATGTAGAGCTTGAGACAATGGGGTTGAGATTTTGCAGAAGTATTTTTCATCAGTTTCTGAGATGCACAGTAGTTTGCAACAGGATTTAACAATGCTGATTTCACAAATCCAAGTCATACTATAAACGCAGAACACTGAGGTGAGCTGCAAACCTTTTTCCAGCTGTTTGTATTCCCCTAATGGTACCCTGTTACATTGTATGCACTAACACAGCTTGAGAACTGCTGGTGTGAGAGAAATTACATGGTTGGGCCTCAGAACTGTATTTTATTCCTGGTTGTTGATCTTGCTATGGACATTTTCATTCCTAAGTAGCATTTGCTCTGCTAGTCTTAAATGATGAGTAAAGAAAGTGGGAGCTTTGGAACCAAATCATTTGGCACTGTAGTTATGTGAGGATTGCTAAATGTGTGGATTGAGGACATGAGACAATTGCAGAGTAATGGACATTACAGATGGAAAGAGACCTGATAGGTCATGCAGTCTGTCTCCTTACAAATTCAGGACTATTCCCTACAGAACATTTTCCAACATTTTGTTCAGTTTGGTTTTAAATATCCTAAATGATGGAGATTCCACTACTTCCCCTGGGATGCTTTTGTGCTGCTTTGCTGGTCTTTTTGCCTGTGTTTCATGATACTCAGACAGTCTTTTCTCTACTTTTTAAAAATTACAATTATTATTGTTACTCCTTTTAAAATTAATTTTAAATTCTTTAATAATTATAAAAATCATTCATATAAATAATATGTGTAATTATTATTATCCCAGTGGCTGTCTGTGATGTCACTTAATCCTCTGCTGAAAAACTGTATTTTTAATTTTCAAATATTTTTCTTTACATGTCTATATTGCTGACTCTCCAATCGGCTCCATTGGCCTTCTGAGTACACTTATTTACTTACACTTAATCAGTGTGTGTGTGTGAACACACCTTCCAAGTGAACTTTTATAATTTCCCGGTGGCCAAATGAAATGTTAGAAAATATTTTGAGTGCATTGGTATGGACCTAAGATAAGGGTTTCTACGTTAATTCAAGGATTTGCAGTGACAGTACAGCAGAGGGAAGAAGGAGTAGGTCATGTGTGTATATTGGTGGAATTCCTCTGTAACAGCAATGTGGAAGTAACTCCTGAATGCAGAAATGACTCGTTGCTGAATAGCTTCAGATATAATCTTTACAGTTATAACATTAGAGGTAGGTTGTCACTGTTACAGACACTTACAAACTGATTTTGTGGTAGTAATTTTAGGGTCAAATATTTCCTGATAACTCTCTTTCCCACAGTTTTTTTTTTGTAATGCCAGTGTCAAGCATGATAATTCTTGAAAGAGAGTAGCTGTGTCTTGTTTTCAAACTTTCTACAGACATTAATTCCCAAATTATTATTGCGGGAGGTGATTAATTAATTAGGCTCCATTAGCAGTTTTATCAGTTGTTTTTAGATACTGTTGACTGTTCTCTGACATTAAAACTGTAGGATGTTTTGGTGTGAGACATCACCGGGGAGTAGTGTTCAGGCAAAACTGAGACTTAACAAATGTTTTTGTACAAGTCACAAGAAAGAATGTATTTTCTTTCATTGCCAATCTAGTTGAAACTAGAAAATCCTGCCATTTAACTTCTAAAAATAAAAAGACTGGAGGAATGAAGAATCCATCTCTTTCATCATGTTTTAGATTTTTTTCTTACAAAACTGCTTTCCTGAGTCTGCTCTGAAAGGAAGGTGTTCCTTTGTAAACTACTTGTTTATTCATGCAGTTTGGCACTAGTTTCTCATGTTTCTTTCTGTTTCCAAATATGTTTGCATTTTGCCTTAGTCAAGTTTGAGTTCCATATGATAAATTCACACTAGAATGCACTACAGCTGCTCCAGTGATGCTTTCTTATCTACTTTGTCTTCCAAAAACCATCATCCTGATTTTCTTGTTGACCACATATATTCAGTTTTTCTTAAATATATAAAGTTCTGGACCAAGCCTTCATGTAGTCCCTTTAGATTTCAGCTGTGGCCATGAGTGACTTGATTTTACTTGGCTGTCTGATCTCAAACCCACTCAAAAACTGCAAGTTATAATGTGTTCTTTGAAGCAGACACACTTTGTGGTATATAATATGTGCCAGAAATACACAATAGAATATGTTAAAAGAAATTAAAAGTCGAGGTCATGTGACTCTTGTTTGAAAGATAATAAAACCAAAACATACCTAGGAAACCTCACACAAAAAAACCCCGTGAAACAAAAACCAAAAAAATCCCAAACCAAGACAAACAAAAACCAACTGAAAAGCCCAAACACAACCAAACAAACTTAAAAAAACAAGCAACCTGACAGAGTTCAAGAAGTGTTTGGACAATGCTCAGAGGCACATGGTGTGACCCTTGTATATGGCCAGAAATTGGACTCGATGTTGATCCTTGTGGGTCCCTTCCAGCCCTGCATTATATTCTATAATTCTATGATGCTTTACTTTCTTATACTATAAGCTTTAAAAATTCTTTTAAGATGCAACAGTCATGGCTGTTAATCGTGCTTTAAGCTATGGTTGCAGTTTTTCATTGCAATTTTGCCTTTTCCTGTTAGGACTCTCTAGGTTCTCACATCCACTCTGTTCCTTCCAAGTGAACTGCAAGCTGCCAGATTCAAATGTCAGGGATTTGCCGCAAGACCTCTCTGTCTGTCAGTTCTTATTTAATGGGGCAGAATTACTAGCTGTAATCATCCTTTTAGTCCTTAATTATGCTCAACTGCAATTCTGTCTCAATGTTTCATGTCATGATGGACCTGATTTGTGGTCCTGCATGAACTATGATCCTTCTTTATGGTGGTCTTGTGCTTTATCTAAGGCTTGAGCTGGTTCCATCTCTTTCCAATTTAATGCAGTAACTGTAGAATAGTAATGCCCAGTGCAAAATATTTGTGTCACATGTGTGGATTCTTCATCTGCAGATGCAGGTCTGCTGTAAACAGCAGGACTATTTTCTGTAACAATAAAGAAAGCAATTTCTGGGTGTAATTTCATAGTTAGCTTAAAATGTTGCTTGCTGTCTTTCCCATCTACACAGTAATACAGAGCACCTTTCTTTTCAGGCTAAAGGTCCAGGAAAATGAAAATAAATATTGTTCATGTGGGCACAAGGTGGCTGCTACAGCACAAGGACTTTCTGAAACCACTTCTAGAACATGAGCATTGTGGGTTTTTTTTAAGGCAGGCCATCTTTGGTTGGTTTAATCTGCCATATGCACATTCTCAATGTGCCCCCTACTACAGAGTTCATCCTTTTTTATTTTGAGAAAAACACCCAACCACCCAACTAGCTATTAATTGCAGCAGGTGCCTCTGAATTCATTGGCTTCATTTTGTCTCTATTCACTTTGCTTAACATTCTGTTGCAGGTTACATTCAACCATGTCCTCACAATTCTTCTGTGCCCCATTTAGACATGAGATGAAAACACTAATTATAAATGATAATTGCAAGGCAAATAAAACCAAGTATTATATGTGGTTTTGGTGCCCCTCAAATATATTAAGATTTTGGAAACTTATATGTGTTTACTTTCCATAATATAATCTGAAGTCTTGGGCCGATGGAGCTAACATCCCTTACTATGTGCATCAGCAAATACAAGGCTTTTAGATGCTGTGGTTGTTGGGGGTCTTAGAGGGATTCCTGTGCTTGATTAAAAAACAAAAAATCAATTTCTATGGAAATCACAGTCTCCATTCTTGGTATCAGACACCTAAAATCTGTAGGCAGAATTCCTACTCATTGTTACACATGCCAAAATACTGCCCCACATACTTGTGTCCTTCTCCTCACTTTGGCTAATATATCCAGCACCCTTAGGATATTGTCTTTTTACTTTATCTGAATTGAAAGCTACAGGGAGAGAAAAGCTTCAAAGTGTTTCCTGAAGCATATATATGTTTTACTTTTTCAGTCTAATGGGAAAGTGTTAAAGCTCTAAATCAAAAACTGGTATCCTGGTTGCAGCTTACAGTTCCCACCCTGGAGACTGAAATGTACTTGAGCCTGGTTGCTCAACCCCATCCTCATAACCTATGTTTAGTAGCAAAATTCTCATGTATGTGGTGATGTTATTTACATAATTTAGATTTTTGATCTCCTGTTAAAAATTGGTTATTAAGAACAGAAAATGAGCCAAAAATAGAGATTACATGTATATTTCCATTGAATTATCACCTTTCCCATCTAACTGCCAAATTCCTTTTTTTACTAGTGAGAATTTCCTACCTATTTTCTCTCCTTTTTATAGCTGTGCTGTTCACATCATTCATTGGTGATTTTAGTAAATCTTGGTATCTTTTACCAAGGATGGAACTTTATAGAGCTAATTCTCAGCAGATGAACACGAAAATGAAACTAGAATTTTTTTATGGTTACGAAGACTACTCGTAATTTCAATAATGATGACTTAGGATACCTAAACACCTGTAGTTTAAAAACTGATTAATATGCAATGTTTTGACAGATTTTCCTTACTGTTGCTACAGTTGTTGATGGTTGATGGTTTCTGTAAAGGTTAATATAGTTATTTTAACATGGTTTGGTGAAGGAGTCTGTAGGGTAATTTCTCTACAAGTTTCCATTGCTCCTGGGGTGGGTTTTTTGTGTTTTGTTGTTGTTTTGTTTGTTTTTATGGGGGGGTTTTGTGCATGTGTGTAATTTTTGGCTTGTTTTTTGTTCTGGTTTTTGGTTTGTTTGTTTCCCCCCCCCCATAAAATATATTCCTTGTAATTATGCATTTATATTGAGAGATGAAAAGCAGAAAAAAAAATTGACCTTTCACTGTTTATAAATCTTTATCATTTTCTTCAATGAGGTTTGCTGGATTTGAGAAGTATTTAGTGAATATTGAACACCTATAATATAAGATCTTTTGACTGATGGTGTACTGTAATTGTTCTTTCTTAGTTAAAATGCTTCCACATCGGAAAAATGATGCATACACAGTGTTTTAGATATTAATTTTTTCTTCTACTGATAGTTTTTTCCAAGCAAAAGCAGAAATTTTGGTGATTATGGATACAAAAGGAAATTGACACTGAAGATCTCTTAACAGAATTCAACCACACTAAGTGAAATCTTAGTATAGCCTTGGAGAATGCCAGTTTTGGTATGGGCAGCATTTGTAGGGGTTTTCAACATAAACACAGACAGATTAAAGTGCACCAGCACTTCCTTACTATCTGGGAAAGGCAGTATTTTTTGAGAGAGCTTGACTGAAGTGATAGAAAGTAATACATTGCATAGAACTGAGAAATTGTTGTGCTAATTAGCTCAGCTCTTCAGCAGTACTGAAGTAATCATCTCCCAACCCCTAGATCAGCAGAAAGGGAAATCTCTTCTTAGCAATGACAGTAAATTATTGGTGTGGGTTACAACCTAGTAACCACAGTCATGGATCAGGTTTATGTTCTAAAGCCGATGCACAAATATAAACCCAGTATGTGATTCTTGGTCAGAAGTGCTCAAAAAGGTTGAAAGCAAGGAAAGGCGAATGGTCCACCTGAGTCATGGCACTTCACCTTCAGAACTGATTTGTGTCCAACATGTCCACACAGCTGCATTGCTTTGTAGTTTGTCTTCAGTTGTCTCCTATGAAGCACAATGGGAATGGCTATGTGGAGGAGTGATGGAAAGGGTTAACTGCTGTCACCAGTGTTATTCATCTACTTTGCATCAGCTGCTGAAATTTGGCATGTTGTCAAATAGCTGTGGGATGAATGAATTACTTTGAGGAAGGCAGTCTACTCTTACCTACTTTTTTGTTTACTCCTCAGTTATGGAAAGGATTAAATATTTACTATGCACATGGAATAGAGTTGAAATTTACAAATCAGATATTGCCTGGACTCAGTGAATTTTTTGTACATTTGCAGATTGACTCTTGCATGCGTATTTTGTAGAAATGCAAGCAGTGGGATTCAAACCTGGGGGAAACGTAGTATGTTAACAACTTGCCATTTATATCTTGCTCTGGAATAATATTATTACTCTTCAGTATACTCAACATCATTCAACAGAAAATTTTTTTCTGACCATGACTGACTGTTCTTGGAGGCTTCTTCTTCTTGTTTCCCCTGATTTGATTGGCTGGGAGTGTTTCACTGTCTCTAGCAGTCTGTCTATAATTTAATGGGAATCCTGAACTTGTTCTCTTTGGGCCAAAAATTCGCAAAGAATGTCCAGCTTCTCAGTCTCCTTACTTAATAACAAAGCTTGGCTTTGAAACTTTTACTTACACCTCTTAGTTGCTAGCACAGTATTAAAACCTACATGTTGTATTGTCTGAAGCTGCCTCCAGTACAGTGTGCTCCTCAAAGAAAAGTTTAAAAAGCTACAATGAACAAGAACATCAGCAATCACAAAGAATTAGTCTTTATAGACAAAATTTCCCAAATCTATGCGTGCCCCTGCCTTTTTTCTAATGTGATGATCCACTTTCTAAATGATCCGTTTTGCATGTGCATGTGAGCTGTTGCTTGGTTCAAAGTCCTCTGAGCAGGTTATGTATGGCCTGCTTCTGATCCTGTAAGAACTTGCTGCAAGTTGGATTTCTAAAAATGCTTTCTGGAAAATAATATATATCTTAAATCCAGGGCAGTATGATAGAAAAGGGTGTTCGTGTCAACAGGTTCCATGAGTGATCTGTTAATCTGTGTAACATATTCTAACCTAATATGGGGAATTCAACTGTCTAAATCAAAAGTAAACAAAATTGAACTAAGACTAAACTAATATTTATATTCAACATATAAATATTTTCAGAAATGTCGGGGGTTTTTTATGTCACAGAAGAGACTTGGGAAATAGGACAGTGCACTGCCATACTCTGTTTTTTTTTTTTTTCTTTTGAATCTTTTATCTCTTCAATCTGTATATTAGTATTTCATTACAACAAAACTGGAATAAAAAAATATTTGGTTATTTGATAAATTTGAATTCTCTTTTCCTAGAAGCTTCAAGATTTACTGTCATAGTAGATATGCATTCACTGTTTTTGAAGCCATAATGAGCAACTTTTATAAAAAAGGGGTACCCAAAGAGGGGACAAATATTGTAACTAAATGTGGAAGCAGATGCTCTCTTGAAAAATGTGTGTTCTGCTCCTAGGGATTTATTACCCTGTGTTCATTATACCCTCCTCCACTGATGTAGGATAAATGAATGAAACAGGTTCACACAAAGTAGTATCAGTAACATTAATTAGCTGCTGTTTTTTCCAAGGTTTCTTCCTTTTATCTGAGTGCCCCAAAATGAAACAGCATTTATTTTGCTGATTATCAAGACAATTTATTTTCTTGCAATTTCAAACTTTTATCCTAGTAAGTTTTCTTTAGATTCCTTTTTGTCTAGAATCAAGATTAAATATACTAGGAAGAGAAAAAATGAACTCTTCTTACTTAGAAGAGGTAGTAAAATGAGGACAAAATGGGCCAAACCTTGCTCCTAGATTTCAGTTGAAAGGATCCTTCCTCTGTATCTTTCTCTTTTCCTAGATCTTGGCACAACAGACATATGAAACATTTAGAATTCCAAATAAGTTTTAGACGATACAGATGTGAAAATATGAAGTGAAGAGAACAGACAGGAATAGAAAGTAACTAAATATTTAGAATAGGAAGACAATGTGTAATGTTGAAAGATTAACTCTTAGACTCTAAGTACATCACTACGGCTTGTTCTTCATTAAATCTTGGTTTTAATAATGTGGTATTTTTTTTTTTTTATAAAGATAGTGGTGGTTCCTAAAATTTTATTTTCTGATAAGATGTACTGGCAAAAGTGCCAAGAAAAGAAAAAGCTGTTTTGGGTTAAATATTATATGGTCAGCGGAACAAATTACTTAGATTGTCCATGAATTTAGCTGGGCATAAAGTCTTCAGGTAAAATAAAAATAGTTAAAAAGTAATAATAATAATTATAAAAAGCCTTAAGTCTGGGTTCCAATGTCAAGAAACATCGAAATTTTATAAGATAACAATTTAATGAACCATATGATAGATACAGTGTACTATATAGTGAGATTTTCACAAGTGTAACAAATGATGTCAGAAAACATAGTTTACCATGTATAAAGCAAAACCTCCAAACTGTGGCTTGAACTCAGCTGAATTTTTCTAGTTCTTAAATGTAAGTGTTCAATTATTGTTCATATCTTGACAATACAGAAAATGCAAAGCTGCAATATTAAATGAAAGATTGCAAGATGCATTGTTTTAAATGAGTTTAAGGTTGTGGGTTAAAAAAAACCCATATAGAACTACTTGAAAATTCATGCCCAAGTAGTTAAAAAAAAAGAGGTGTTATAACAGAAAAGTCCAGGGACCCCATTTTGGAATGTGACTATGCAAACTTAATGGTGACATCTCTTTGTTTTTAGGACTACACATTTTCCTTTTAATATACCTATTTTTATGGAATTATTATACAATTGTATATTATTCATTACTACAATTGCTCTTGCATTGGTTTTTGTGCAAAAATCCCATTCAGACCTATGCTATCTTTATTGTGGTTTGAGTGCTGTCTTCGAGGTAAGGTTATATTTTTTAATGCTTGATAAATTCAAGCAGAAAAAAATCACTGATATGTGTCCATACCACATTCTTATACACATATCAAGTAGAAATAAATAAGGTAAAATAACCCCAAATCTTACCAAGAGAAATGTTATTGCTTGATAAAGTCCTTGGGAATTGCAATAGGTACAAATAAGCCCTCCAGTCTTGGAAATGATCAATGGCAGGTAGGCAGTCTCCTTTTGGTTATATTTCTTCTATTGTTCTGGAATGGACAATTACCATGTCAAAGGACTTAACCAACTGCTTTAAAATGTCATTAATTTTCTTAAATGAAATGTATCACAGGAAATAGCTCCAGTGCTTAATTTCAGAAGCTTGGATAATATACTGTGGTCCTATCTTGGGACAAGCAGTCCTCTAACATTTTGTTTGCCCTTGAGATTTAGAAGGAATCATATCTATAGTATTCATAATAAGTAGCAATTTAACCAAGTTCAAATTAGATGTGAACAAATGGATTAACAAGCACCTCATTAAAATTTTAATTTCCATTCCATTTATCACTTTTAATAGAATCAACTCTGTTTCAGGGTGGGGGAGGATTAATTTCCAAGTATAACGTTAATTTCACTTGTTTTTATCAATAGCTTGAATTTTTTCCTATAAAATTTACTTTGTGTAGTTTCAAAATATGTGAACTATACATAGAACTAATAAATTTTAAAAGGATAAGGAAACTTTTGATTGATTTAGTGGATATTTTTTTAAGTACTGAATTTACAGTACTACTGTATGTATTTTCCTCTAAGTGGTAATATGTGCTTACTTGTGATGATTTTAAGAAGAATAAATGAATTTATTATAAATACATTTGGGTAGTTATCTAAATAATTTCACTGAAAACATCAATGTAAATATTTCAGAAGTAAATTGTCACTTTTAAATTCAGCATTCAGATTCCAACTTCAAAGCAATATTTTAAAGTACTTTGAATTCCTTGGATAATATTTATAATAAATGTGCAGAATTTTCATAATTTAATGTTTTCATTAAAATAAAACTATTCTAGAACTCTAATGTGAATATATCTATTAGTGAAGAATGATTTTATACAAAAAAAGCATTGCTTAAACCCATGGTATGTTAGCAGTTGTTTTCAAGGGAAAAAATAAACCAAATAATAGGAATGTAAGAATTTTATCTTTTGGGGATTCATATGTTCTTTGAAGTCCCTGTATCCTGTTCTGGTGTGTTCTGGATTTCAGCTGCCAGTTTTTAAGTTACAGAAAGCTTTTTTACAGCCATGTTTTCACTGCAAAAATTTTCTTTATGGATTTTTTTCCATTTTGCACTGATATGCACTATACAGATCACTGAGAGAAACAGGATAATTGTTTAGGGCCCTCTTTCTGTGTAGCACTAATAAGAATGTCAAATTCTTAAGTCTCTATCAAATAAAATAGAGATATCAAAATCACTTAAAATCTTTACACAGCATGGGGGAAAGCAAGTGGATATGCCAATGTAATGGCAATTTTGAGAGAAAAGAGAAAAACTGGAATAGTATTTTAGGCACTTGTGAGATTCTTCCAGCATGTGGTGTGGTCAAGAGAAAATAATAGTATGAACAAATGTCCGAAAAATATTTCAAAGCAATGAAGTATGTTGGGGGTTTTTTTGTGCTTTTTGGATTTGTCCTGTTTTTTTTTTTCCTAAATAGATATCTTTAATTGTAGCTTCTCTTTAATTATGTAATCAATTTTAGACAGTATTTTTCACTGAATTGATTTCAGCTATGGTGCAGAAATCTAAATCTAAATAAGTACCGGAGCATTCATTAAGAGCTTAAAAACCCCATAAAAAAAAAAAATCACTTCCTTTGAATTAATTAAAAATAAACCAAATAATTCCAAGAGTAGCAACCTACCATAGTGAAACATGAATAGATCTTTCTCACTGTTTTTCAGGTAAAGTAGTCCTGCATGTTCTTCCCTGTTAAGGAAAACTCCTTTAACAAAAAGCTTACAAACAAAAGTTTACAAAAACTATAATTCAGGAAAATGTTCTGATTTCACATCTGAAACATATAGAAATATTAATGATAAACCTTGAATGAGGGCATGTGCACAGGCTTGTGGTAGTGCTTCTTGGTTGCTGCTGAGGGTGGCTGACTACTTTCAGTAGGAACTGTATGAGTAGGTTAACAAGGAGAAATGGCTGTCTGGATGTAAGCAATGAGTCAGGTCTAATTAAATGTGTCTTGTGACCTTTGTTGTTTAACTTCTTCAAGAGCCCAACTTTCCGTTCTGCAAGATTCCTTTAGGTCTTTCAGCTTCTCTTTGGCAAAAGAGTAAATAGAATCCTTTTTTTTGTCCAGCCTACTTTCTGTTCTTGAGAGTTTTGTTCTGTGAAAAGTTTATGTTCTTTAACGTGTAATTCTATCTCTGGTATTAAGAGCTCTAATTTGATGTAGTTTGATTTCACCCTAGGTCTACAAATTCATTTCTGGCATACAGATTCAGAGCTAACTTGTAACAGCTGCCATTTTGTAAATGCCATGGTTTAACTCCAGTGGAAAACTAAGCACCATGCAGGCACTCATTCACCTTCCTTCACTCTGCTCTTCAGGAGATGGTGGAGAGAAATGGAAAAGTAGAAAAAAAGTGAGAAAATTCAAGGGTTGAGATAATGAAATTTTAATAGGTAAAGCAAAAGTTGTGCACTCAAGCAAGCCTAAGTAAAGAATCCATCCCCCACTTTCCCATGGGCATGCAGATGTTCAGCCATCTCTAGGAAGGCCGGGCTACATTACATGCAATGGTTCCTTGGGAAAACAAACACTGGAACTCTGAGCTTCACTTCCTTTCCTTCTTTTTCCCTGTCTTTAAATTTTGATCATGATGCCATATGGTATGGAATATCCCTGTGGTTACTTGGGATCAGGTGTCTCAGCTGTGTCTCCTAACTCCTTGTTCACCCCTGGCCCATTTGCTGGTGGGGTGAGGTAAGAAGCAGAAAAGATCTTGGTTCTGCCTAAGAACTGTGCAGCAATAGCTAAGACATACCTGAATTACCAACAGTTTCCAGCACAAATCCAAAACCAATCCCTCAATATCTTCTATGAAGAAAAATAACTCTACCCCAGCCAAAACCTGTTCAGTTAATCATGTCTTGCTTTACTATTTTATTAAGTAGTGTTTTGACAGGTTATAATCAAACTTTTCTTTCTAACTTGTTGGAGACAAAAGAATATGTCAATGAACTAAAGGGTACTTTGAGTTATTAAGGTAAATTAATTCTGGTAATTGCTATGAAGGTAGAAGATTGAAGTACAGGCTAAGGTTAATAAAGATAATTTAGGCATTTTATTTATATATATACACTTTTTGTTTCTGTCAGGATTTACATTTCCCAGAATTCCTGTTTAGTATGGATTTCAAGTAGTGGCCTGAATGTAATCAGAGATGAGGAACATACCATAAAAAGTACATATCTTTGCCCCTTTTCAGAAAATACAGTTTCTCCTGTAAATTTAAGTCATGGTTTATGGAAAAGATGTCTTGACAAAAAAAAAAAAAAAAAAAAAAGAAAAAAGAAAAAAGAACAAAAAACCAACCAAGAGATAAAGGCCAAAGACAGGGAAAAACAGAAAAAGAAGTCTGTTAACCTCATTTGTCTGGGTATTTTCAAAGACACAGCCTTGTCTTTCTGCCATTAAAAAAAATCACATGAAAAAACCCAATCTTTTAAGGAAATGTCTGTATTTTACAAAAAGGCAGATGCAGTGAATAAGTATTTCCCTTCTGAGTATTCTGTTCTGTGAAGTACTAATACACAACACGATGATGAAATATTGTCATCAAAGGCAAGTTTCCAACACTGACAGATATTTAAAATCCTTGTGATTGAAAGACTCAGAGCACTTTTCTTTTTGTATCTTTTTAACATCTTAATCAAAATGTCTAAGGTACACAGCTGAATGCTTACAAAAGTCTAACTAGTCTCTGGGGCCCCATGATGGCTTGCACATTTGTGATGTTATTTGACGGATTATACATTAGGCCACTTCAAGCATTGTTCAAGTCAGTAGACAATCCAAAACCATAGTGCAAAGTGGTTTTCAGTAAAAATTCTGGTGGAAAAAGATTTCTTCCCACTTAAGTGAATGAACGGCAATAATATTTACATAGAAATGCTCTTCTGATGCCTGTTGTGACTTAAATCTTTAGATCATGAGGCTGATTGTGTAGATCAGTTTCAAACTTAAATATTATCATAGAATCTTATACTGGTTCAAGTTAGAAAGGACTTCAAGAAGCCAACTCCCTCCTCAAAGAAGAATAGGCTGTAAGTAAGAGTTTATACAGTCTGGAAATTCAAATTTCTACGGATGGAATCTGCATAACCTATCTGGGCAATTTATTCCAGCATTAGACTGGCCTGTAGGTTGAAATTTCCCAACATCCAGTCACAACCTTGCTTCAATTTAAAAGTTCTTTGTGTGTCAAGGGTATGTGCTCTGTCCCCTGATCATCTTGGTAGCCTTTCACTAGCATATTCCAGTTTATCAATGGCTTTCTTGTAGAGGAGGAGGCAGCAAAATAGGATTTTCTAGATGCCAGCTAGCAAGTATTGGGATAAACTGCTAAAGGGATAAAATCACATCTCTGGTACACTGGCTCCGCATAACCTAGGATGGTGCTGGCTGCCCTTGCTGCCAGGATACACTGCAGACTTATTTTAGTTCACTGTTTGCTAAGACAGGTTTTTTGATAAGAGCTGTTCCCCAGGCACTCCACCCACAGCTTGTAATGCCACAAGGAGTTTTTTCCCAGCTGAAGGACTTAGCCCTTGCCCCCACAGTTTTTGTTTGACCATTGTACTGTCCATGCCACTCTGACTAGCAGCTCCCCCTCTCGAATATATCTATGGAACCCTTTCCAGTTTGGTGTTATCTGCTGACTCAATGAGAGCATACTCTCTGTACTCCTCTAGGTCATTGCTGGGATTGTTAGAAAGGAGAGTTCTCAATACACATCCCTTTAGTGATTGGCCCATCCCACGTGTTGCTGGCCTCCAGGTAAAGTTTATCACATGACCCCCTGAGCTCGACTATCCAATCAATTTTTTTTGTTTTTAATTTCGGTAGCCGTCCATAAATCCAGACTAATATCTTGCATTGGGTATAGTAATATAGTAGAGACAGTGTTTAAAGCTTGACTGTTGATATTGGATCCCAGACACAGTTAAAATATCTTGGAATGAAGAACAGCATTGATGCCTTTCAGGACTTTTCCATTGTCTAGGAGATAGTCCATATCCTGATGGGCAAATTCACCATTTTTATACAAACAAATGTTTATGGAGTAAAATTTTTATCATTTGTAGATAAGCTGTTTAGAAGTGGTGCATCACTACTTTCATTTCATCCAACATGTTTCTAAAAGGTATCATCTGATACTCATATTTACTGAGTTTGGAACAACCAAACATAGCAGAATAGAAAAAATTCTGAAATGCATGCAAAAATAAGGAAGTGATTTTCTTCTGAGAACCTGAGAAGTCTGTGGACTGAGTGAGCTGAGATGGTCTTTTGGTGCTGTTGTTTATTCTTCCATTGTTGTTTTTAAAACAAAAGCAGTACCCTTGACTTGCATTTAACCAAATCAAGATATTTTATTTCATGCATATAATGCATCTGTTTTACTAAACAGTTTTTTGAAGGGTAGGCTTATATTTCTTGTCTCATCAGGAAAACCTAGCTAGCTGAAAATTATTTTTTTTTCTTTTAATGTGGCAGAATCTCAGTTAAAATAAATGCATCATTTTAACTTGGCGTTCCATACTCCATTTAGATGTACTAACCAAGAATTCTTAGCCTCTGTATGCCAAAATGGCTGTATTTTTTCATTCTCATTGGTATACAATGAGGTTTTACCAGTCTTATTTCTTTCTAAGTAGCAAAACGCAACTTTGTAGAACTCTTTGTACTGGGTTTATGTAGAAAGTCTATTTTTAGTCTTGTGCAGGTACTTAAGAAAACAAGCAAGCCTATAAGGTTATTTACTTTCAGTAAGCTAGATTTTTTTTAGCTGTTTTGTACAGGTATTTTGAAAAACTTGTCTTTTTTTTTGTAAGAAATCATCATTTTACTGTCTGAATTCCATGTGACGAATGAACTTTATGTGGAGATTGCTGAGGGTTTTAATCTTGTGTATACATATGCAATAGAAACTTCTGAGTAAGACCATCTGGAATTCATTTGTGATATTCACATATTTGTGATGTTCACATAAAGATATCCTGAGGGTCCAAGGTTAGGTTGTGAGACCTCACCTGAAATCCAGTTTTCAGGTCTACAAATTGCCAGCATAAGAAAGACACAGACCTTCTTGAGCAGTTCCAGAGGAGGGCCATGAAGGTAATAGGAGGCTGCAACATTTTTCCTAAGACAGGCTGAGAGAATTAGGATTGTTTAGGACATAGAAGAGAAGGTTCTGGATAGACCTTAACTCAGCCTTCTGGGTCCTATGGTAATCTTACAGGATAGATAGAACAGGACACTTGATCAAAGAGTGTAGTGATAGGAAAGAGGTAATGGCTTTACATTAAAAAGGATAGGTCCTGATGAGATATAACAAAGAAATTATATTCTGTGGTGGTCATCAGGAGCTGGTTGCTCAGAGAAGCTGTGGATGCCTCATCCCTGGAAGTATCCCAGGCCAGATTAGGTGGTGCTTGGAGCTACCTGGTCTAGCATAAGATGGTCCTGCCCATGGCAGTAGGGTTGGAACTAGGTGATCTTTAAGATCCCCTTCCATCCAAAGCACTCAATGATCACTAGTTTTTTTTTTTTTTAACATACATTTATATAGTATTATAATCCTATCTTGTAGTGCAGGGTTGATACTACTAGGGAAGGCATTTTGAAGGAGCTAGAATTTCAAGTGTTCCACTCTTATTTCCTGTCTTTCAAATGTCATAGAAAAAGCAGGTGGTTCTTTAGATTATCTGACTGAAAGATGGAGGAAAGTTATGATCTGTAGCTCAGTCTGGATTCGATGAATCATGGACTGCGTAGCAGAGCTGTTCAGAGAAGGTGGTGGGGATAAATGCAACTCATGTCGTGCTAAAATGGCCTGATGCAAAACAGCTGCTTTTTGAGGTATTCCTTACTCATTGTCTTGTATTTGTTAAACTCAAAATAATTCTATTTCAATTCTATTTTTTGAGCATCTCTCTCAATTCTATCTAATTTCAATTCTATTTTTTCTATTTTATCTAAATTAAATTCTATTTTTGAGCATCTTTCAAGATGTTACCTCAGTGTTTTCATGGTAGAAGAGAGTAGTAGTCTTTGATTTGTTATTGTTGAAACCACTGACATGTTGAAAAACAGGTACTGTCTCTGTATACCTTCCAACATCACTGATTCTTGCTACAGGCTTTGAGCCTGTGAGAGTGGCTTCTGTGATTACCTCTCCTGCAGTTTCCAAGGCTGAATATGTTGACAAAAAAAACCTTCAAGAGCTTTGGTCTTAAATCCAATCATACAAGTTTGTGGTTTTCTTTTCTCTTGGGTTTCTTTTGTGCCTGTGGTCTTTCTCAGTCTTCTTAGCACTTTTGCTTTTTATTGCCCTACAACTCTTGGAAGCCAAGGTGGTAGAGAAGTAGTGATAATGACAGATGGGACCTTTGACAGTAGAAGTTTTTTGAAGCACATGGAAAAATGTTAAAATAGGGGTGAAGAACATCGAAAGGGGATTTAACAATTTGTTATGGGGTAAATTTAGTATTTATTTGTTTGGAGTTTCTCTGCTGCTGTAAAATCGGTCATGCTTATGTTGTTTAAAGCATATCAGGAATGAATGAGGAAATAAAGATGATTCTTTGCATGTTAATTTAGTTAAAACAAGGAGAAACAGGCTTAATTACCTTTTCTTTTTAACAGGTTTCATAGTTCTTTCTCCAACTGATCTACAATTTGTCCACTCTACCAGGAAAAACTTTTCCCAGTTGGCATGGCTCTTCTGGTTAAAGCTGGGCCAGTAATCAGAATATCTGTTGAATGAAGTGCTGAAAGAAGTATAGCAACAGTCTGGGAAAGTCGAATCCATAATAAGAAGCTTAATTCATGCTTTTGTTTAATCTACAATATGTAATATTAAAAATACATTTTAAAAGAAAACCACATTTCATGCATGTATTGAATTAGGCATTGGAAAAAAATGTTATTGAATAGAGATCCTGTTGATTGACCTGCAGGATAGAAGTATGATGAAGTATATAGAAGTAATCAATGTAGTAAAATGTATAGCAAATGTTTTAGAACAGAAAAATTATTTTACCTCGTATTCTATAACTTGTGTTTGTCCATTACTTGAGTACCTGTGAGAGCAATTGGACTGTAAGAGAGTTAAAAACAATCATCATTTACTATTACAAATATTTAAACTTCACAGAAGAGCTCATTAAAATGATAACTATTGTGTGAAATTCCATTTTGTGTCACTAATTCGCCCTATTTTTTTTCCTTTACAAAGTAGTCTTTTAGTGTCTAGTGTAGCAGCCTGTGACTTAATCATTAGATTTATACTTCCTGTCCTTAGAGTGTTGAAAGGTCACTGGAATCAAAAAACATTGCCTTTGGCCATCCATTATGAGTCACAGACCTATTCTCCTTCATTGAAAGCAACTATCAGACTGTCTAAGAGGTATTCCTTTCAAAGTTGCAATGCTTACTTTGTTTGCCTCATAATCAGTTGGAGTAAAATCTCCCAAGCATTTGGAACTTCTAAGCTATTTGCTTAGAAACAGCAATTGATCTGAGTGACCTTAGCTGCCTATGTTGCCAACCCTTTGAAGAAAAACTGGTTTTAAGACAGGAGATGTCAGAATAACATGAATAAAAACTGTGTATTTAACTATAACTTTAAAGAATAAATGTTGGCATTTTAAATGACTTGCAATATCAGTCACTAAACACTTATTCATAATTTTAGTCCCTTACTGGAAATGCAGTAAGATATTTCCTAGACAGTTCTTTCCTGAAATGAAGAAGATAGTAAGAAAAGGTGCAAGAAGGATTTGTTAAGATTTTATTAAGGACTTGATGGAACACTGCTGCAAGTGGTCATTATGTTACTATATCAGTTTTAATATCCATGCTGCATGTGCTCTGAAGTATATTTCAATGCTGCTTCTAAGCATGGCCTCTGAAGAACATTCTGCCAAAGAGCAGAGTTTGAAGCTGTTCTCTGAATACGTGGCTTGTATGCCAATTACCCCAGTGCCTAAGACCCACATTGAATGTACTAGCTTAAGTACATTGACCCTTGCACTCCAACCTTCTGGGCACTTCTGGTTTACAGTCTTAACAGTCCAGGGACTATATAACACTTAAAGCAAGGACATGCCAGCTCTGCAGGGGAGTGTCATCCGCATCAATAAATAGCACAAGAGTGCTGTAGATCATGTTTTGCATATTCCCTAAATTATTAGTTACCAGGATGCACTAATGCAAGAATTATTGAGTTTTTATTTTGTTTCAAACTCAGTAGAAAGAATGTGCACCTACTCCAGGTTTTGTGTGAGAATTCAGGGAAAGGATTAATTTGATATTAATGATTTTATTTCCATGAAGTGCTGAATATTTTTTTTGATTATGCCATCAAAGATCGAAGCCTTGTAAGAAACTTAAAGAACCTGAAGATACAGCTTTCAGTTTTTGGTGAACACAGTAGCTGTAGAATCCACTTGTCACAGATGCAGATTAGATGCTGTTAAATGTATTAGTGTGTGCTGCTTCTAGAATAAGCAGACTTAAGAACCATCAAGATAATTTAATGGAATAAAAATGCAGATTTATACTGAAAAGCTTTTCGTCTAGAGTGAAGTTCTAATCTGTAGTAGTAAATTAAATTTTTCTTGCACCCGGTGGATTTAAACATCTGCTAATGATACTGTGTGTTACAGCTTTTACATTTAAAAATCTTTAAAGGGCTTCATGAAAATGGAGACTTCTTCCAGTCTCTAAAAAAAAAAAAAACCACAACAAAAGAAAAAATGTCCCTCTGCATTTTATAAATACTGAGTGACATGTGATATATATATACATGTTAGGTAGCTCTGTAATCATGCATTCACTGAATGTATTCTGCATAGAGAAATGCATATGAAAAGTATTCTGTAGCCATTGTATACTAGAACAGGAGAAAAATAATTTTGGAAGATTGAGGGCTTATCCTTTACCTTCTTGATTGTTGTGCACCACATAGATATGATTCTGCTAGAATAGAATAGAGTAGAATTCTGCTATAATAGCAAGTGTAATTGCTATGATTTTAATTGATTTCTTAGATGCTATTGTAAGATACAGAATTGATAATGATGGTGACAGGGATCTTGGAAAAATTCAAATAGAATTAGGGTTAGAATTCAGTATTGGGAATGTAAGGATAGTAGAATATTCATATAACTATAGCTTGAGTTGTCAATTGTGTTTTAAAAGTTTGAAATATGAAGTTTCTACAGTAAAGTGAAAGTACTCTGGCAGATGCTGCTTCCTTCTCTTTATATTGCTAAACAGCCATGGCAGGGCTGACTTCTATCACTAGCTCAGTTTTGAATGTGAAATATCCCAGACCACAAAGAAAGTTGTTCTTGAATTTTCCCCTGTAGAGAAATACTTCTGGATCCACTTTGGTACAACTGGAAACCTCATTTCCTTCTCCTAATGTTCTGTAATATTTTCTGAGAGAGTCCATAGACATTGTCTGGTTTGCTTAGGCCTGAATTTAATAGTATAGAATTTAAGTAGTGTGTAGTGAACAATTTCAGTACTGACAATAAGAATTGAGTTTACAGCTATAAATCAAGTCTATGGGAAAAAAAAAGGAGATTTATGAAAGGTATTCAGAGTATTAAATGGAAGGAATATCATGAAATAAAATTAGTATGCTTATGCAAATGATCTAGCTATGACTTCATAATTTGTAATGGTGTTCAGTTAGGCAGTGTTTACACTTGTTAATGACTTCCTTTATGAGTGATAATTGATCTTACTCATTATCATATTAAATCCTTGATCATATGTCATTAGTTGGGAATGTAATAAATGGTCTGTTTGATTTTTAGTGTAATGAACTAATTAGACTAATTAAAATCAATATGTGTGCCAATATTAGACTTTGAATCCAAATGCTGCTGTCTGTTAGCTAAAAATCAGCAACTCAGTGAAAAAGTGGCCTAATGCTGATTTATGAGCACTTGATGAATGTGAGGTAGAATAAATTGCTTGTAGTGGTAGAAACAGCATTAGTGAAATACAAGGTACTAAGTACATTGTAAGATCAGGAGTAAGGGCATACTTATATCTGTAGTTACGTGGCACCTTTAAACCTTCCTGGTTGATTAGATAATTCTTCAGAAATTCTTCAGATTAAATATTGTAAAGTGCATTAATTTATGTTTATAAATGTAATATTCTATGTATGTGTCTGGAAGTACATGCAATTTATTTCTCTCTATGAGCCTGTGTGTTTTTGTATGTTAGTGCATTTTGTAAATTTTACATTTTGTACTACACTTTTTTTTTAATATTATTCTGTGAATATACCAAATAAGTCACACTTTCAAATGCAGTAATGTACTGTTATTAAAATGCATTATTCAACCATGGCATCCATTCACTTTTATGTTTAGGAGGAATTGTGTATAAGCCCTAGGGGAGGCAGGAACACATCCTGTAATTCTGTAATGACCTTTTGGAGAAGGAAGGAAATGGCTACTGGGAATGGAAGAGGAATATTTTTACAGAATTCAGGATTTTGTAGCTGCAAAGAAAAAAATTGTGGAAATCCTTTTGGCTCAAAGAATAAATTAGGAAAAAAGTAAGATGATGGGGAGAAGTATGCCACATTCTTATTTTTGACAAAAATACTGCTCAGAGAAAAATGTTTGCATGTTAAGGTTTAAAATATAAATTAATGTACTTTTTAACATGCATATTTTCAAAAAGTCTGCTTAGATTCCTCTTAGATTCTTTGTTAAGCTTGTGATATTTGCAAAATGTAGTAACTCTAGTAATGACAAGTGTTATCCAGATCAGAGTATTATTTTGCTAGCCTTACACTATTTATTTTGCATTAATTATGTTTATTTTGCCACTAAGAAAGGGCTACTTTCTTTCATATTTACTTTTTTGGGTTTTTTGTTTGTATGTTTTTTTAATTATTATTACTTTTGTTTGGGTTTGGTTTTCTGTTTTTTTACTTGAATTATATTTTGCTGGGACACAGGCACACAAATAGTGGGTTCCCTGTCCTTTCCTCTCCCCTATTCCCCCACATACTTCCATCCATGCACAGTGGGATGTTGAAGAGAATACAAGATGCAAGCGAGTTCAGTACTTTGTTTCTCACATCCTGAGGATATTTTAGATCACAAAGTTAGGAGAACCTAGATGAATAAAGCAAAATAAATCATAAAAACCCAATATATAACTAAATCATACTAATGGTCAGTACAAAAAATTTTAAATGTAAATAAGTAAATATGAGGAAATAGAGCTCATAGTCTTATGTCTCTCAGGCCTAAACTTAATCCATGAGATCATGCAGCTTTTGAGGAAGTACCTCTCCACTTAAGTCACTGAAAATGTGGGTGTTCAGACACTCTAAATTTCAGGCTTTGTAGGAATAATCCCTTAATCATCTGACCTAATTTTGATGATGAATATTTTAAAATAGTGGTGACTTATTAATAAGGATTTCAGAAAGGCATGATTTGAAATAGGTGTCAACTCTAATTTAAACAAGTACTTGAAGAAAATCTAGAGGATTAATGTAGACTTAAATTGATAGTAGCCATTGAAATTTCATTTTTTCCTTGAGCTTGTAGACAGAAGAATTCGTGTTCAGAATATGTACTCATGTACTGTACAGTGAGAATAAAACCTGTTAAAATAGTTTACCTTTTAAATGGTCCTTTAAGTGGTTTATCTGAGGCACTTAGAGCCTGTGAGTGTTTTTCACTAGATGATTACTAATTGTCAGTTTCAGTAAAATCAGTAATTGTTAATAGAAAATTCTTAACTGAATACCATTGCCCACAGTGTTTTAAAATTTTAGCTTTTGGATGAGATCTGAACAGAAGCTTGAAAATGATGTATAGCAATCTAAATGTGGTGGAGGATGTATTGATTGGAAACTTCATTATGGCAAGGACTACGTGTGGTTCTCCGACACTGTGAACATCCATTGCAACAACAGACTGGGCTTGGGAGAGGATATACAGCTTGAATCCCAGAGAACATTGTTTTGTGCTTGAAGCAGTATACCCTGCAAACACAAATGAGATCCTTTATGTCTGAGATGCATTCACTATGCATATTATCAGCCCTCTGATCCAAAGCACATAACCAATGTCCTTGATTCATATAAAAGTGTTGAATGCCCTGAGGAGCTGTGTGGGTTTGAAACATCTGACAGTTGTTTGTGAGATGGCGTGAGTTCAAGTACCTTTCTTAGCAGCAAGGGAGGGGGAAGACACTTCTGCTAGGTTTTTCAAAACAATTTTTTGTCCTTCATTTACCAAAGTTGAGAAAGCAGCTAATTTAAAATGGGGTGGCTCTATCCATTAGTATGGTAAGTGCTCCACCATGTCTTTCTTCTTGTATGAGAGAACCAGAGAATAAAAAGAAATCTCATGTACATTTTAGTTGAATCTTGGCCCAAGAGAAGGTGACAATAACCCTTGACTTCAGTTTTACTAGACTGTCTGTTGGCCAAAATCTATGTATGTATGTATTATTACTCTTGGAAGGTTTAATGTCTAATTTTGAACTTTGAATTTTCCTTAAAGTAATTCTGTAGAAGAGAAGCTACTGTCTTTATTGTTATCTTATTTGTCTAGTTTTGTTTTGGTTTTGGTTTTTTTTTGTAATACATTTTTTCCCCCATGGGATATAAAGAAGAAAAATTTCTGAGATTTTTTTTTTTTAAACAGCTTTACCTAAATTCCTTCTTTCATATGGCACTACTTCTCTCCATCTATGAAATCGTATTTCACTGGCTTAAGTCTTGCACCTTCTGTGAGGATGCTCATATAGTTGAAATAGTTTCAGCCTTATTCTTTATTTATTATGTCTGGTATATTTTGTTTTTGCAGAATACTTTCCTTCCTGGATAAATTAGGGATTTCAAGATAACAATAGGAAAGGATGGGGAAAAGGGGTAAGAGCTGTATCAAAATGGGTCAGTGCTGCTCCCTCCTTGCTTCCAGAAGCTAGATGAGAAATTACTGATCATCAGCAACAAGTGTTTTAGCGAGAATTTCCATGCTGCTGAATAGCTCAACGCCATCTGAGACCTCTTATGCATGACAATCCATGACTGAGGGCATGATGACTTGCAGATAGACAAGATTGAATTTTAGGAAGAACCTTTGAATCCTGTGATTAGGTGTTTGTCCAGCTGACCTAAGAAATTGACAAGGGATTCTAGTGCTTCCTGTCCATGTGATGTAAAAAGTATAGTATTTGGAAACATACTTTTATTAAAAAGAAACCTGTAGCCTGACCCTTTAATCAGCATCACCTGTCCATATCATTCTTGTGTGTATGAAGCAGTGAAAAGTCTTCACTGTTTGTCTATTATGTTGTCTCAGGTGTACTCAAATGAATCTGCTGTCAAAGAAAGCCTTAGAAGTACTTCAAACATTTATTTGATTCTACAACACTTAATTCATAGCAAGAAGCAGCCAATTGAATCTAGTATGCTGTTATGCCGCGTTTGTACAGACCTTCTGAAATTCCTCAGATTTTTTTTGGTAGTCTGAAATGTGAAGTTAGTTAGGGCTTGCATTGGTCTTTTAACTCAGTCTGGAGGAAAAGGACAACTTTCTTGTAGCATATAAAATATTGTTTGCTGGTGCTGAAGAAATTAAGATCCTGAGTGAATAAGAACAAGCTTTTCATGCCCATGGCCGACTCATGCTTTGCTCAGGAAACAGCTTAGCCTTGCACTGACAGTGTTGATGCCATCATGCTGTGGAACAGGCTCCCACCACGTGTGTCATCAGGAGCAAATCGTCATGGTGCCCTACTGCTGTAGCACAGTGAGCTTCCCTGGTCCCCACTCCTGCCTATTCCATGCATGCATGCATGAGAATGTAGCATTTTCAAATGGAGCTGCACCCTTTGCACACCCACAAGGGCTCTCTGCTCTTTCTGCTCCTTTTGCACCACAGCAAAAGGTGGCAGAGACACTATGGGAATATCTTACTCAGATGAATGGTTCCAGGTAAACACAGTTTAAAGGAGTCATTGTGCCCTTAAGGAGTCACAGCTCCCATGTACCTTCAGTTCATGGTCCTTTGCCTCAGCTTCCTCTGAGTTTTGAAGCATGAATTAGGAGACTGTACATGTAGAGGGGAGATTTGCAGTAATGGAAACCCTACCTGGTAAGGTATTATTTTTTTAATTATATTAATTAATACCTTTCTGGAATAACTGTAGTTGGTAGCCCTTGCCTCCTTCAAAGTCTTCTGCTGAAATCCATTGTAAATACTTTGGCACAACCTCACAAAAATGGTGGTGCTTGTTTCTGTGGAACATGGCAGTACCAGACTCTTCCCATCAGCTGGCTAATGATTTGAGATAAATCCATGATAGGTATCTGGTATAAAGGCAGGTTACGACCTGCCACTGTTCTCTTTTCCCTGGTTGTGTCCTTAAAGTCATCCTTAAATGCACAGAGGGCCATATACATCATTCACAGCTCTGTATGATGCCTGTCACATGGCCTTAGGTAATTTTTAGCAATTGACCCTTATGTATTTGTCAGTAGGTGTTGTGGCTTCTGCTGCAGGCTGTACTGAGCACACCCCTTGCCCAGAGAGAGCAGCCCAGGACCCCAGGACCTCACAGACATTCAGCTTGGCCCTGCAGTCCTGCAGGGCTGTGGTGGGCTGGCAGTCCTGCAGAGAGCCCAGGCTTCAGGGCAGCAAGTCACTGAGCAGGTGCCCACACCAAGCTCATGTAGGAGTCATTGCTCCTTTACCAGCAAAATCCGTGCTGGGAAACTGCCAAAGAACATTCTGGACCTTTTGCAGTATGCCTGGCTACTCTTGTCTAGCAAACATATTGTCTGCATCAGTAGTAATACAGGAATTAATATATAAATATGTAAATATAGACATATAGAAATATAGAAATAAATATAGAAATATAGAAATATAGAAATATGTGTGTATGTATGTATGTATGTATGTATGTATGTCACCCACACACTGAGATTTTTCATATGGGCCTCTGTGACCAGAGTGGCAGCTACCTGCCAGCACCACATACATTGTGTCAGCAAGGACTCTTCATAAATCCTTCCTACATCCAGACAAATAGAAACAAGAATGATTATCCTAAGCTCTCTTCTTATATTCTCAAAAGATACAGTATACCCCTCAAAATAATACTTGAAGCCTCCAACAAACATCTTTCCACAGCATATCAGGCACAGGCAATAACTCAGTAAAGCTTCCTGACCTGAGAAAGGGAAGTGGGTCAGGAGTCTTGTATACAGTTACATTCTTTGGCAAGGCTGAGGTGCTCTGGGCTGATAGCTATCCTCAGATTTAAATGTTTCTATGGTTGTTGAAGACAACTGTGCCTGCTGTTCCTTTAAATTCCTTTGGGTAGTTTATCCCTGACAGTTATTGTTTATAAAGCTAGAACTCCTATATCTGGGAAGATTCTGGTCTAAGTGTTCCTATCAAGCTCTCCTACTGTAATGTGCAGTCTCAACCCCCTGAAACTATAGCATATATAGGTTTTCATCAGCACAGAAGATGACCAGATATGCTCTAAGCAAACTATGACTTTGCTGCACTCAGCAAATCAAAATATGATAATTTGTTTTTTTAACTAAGTACTATATTATTCTTCTCGATGAACATTTCTAGTAAAAACATTTTTTTCTAGTGCACTACAGGAGTGCAATGAACCATTAGCAGTCTGATGATGTAAATATTAGTAATGTTTATTTCTTAAGATTCTCCCTTGTAGAGTTAGTATTTTAACTACCTACATGTAGGAAAAAACCCCTAACCTAAACCAAAGCCAAACTTTGGTTTTGGTAATATTAAAATACACAAGTAATTAATTTATTAACAGCACATAAACTGAGAGTATGTATGAAACCAAACAAGTCTAAGTCAAATGCATAATGATTTAACACTAGAGGCCTATGCTAAATATAAATTTCACACATTACCATATGCCTGTCTTATGGATAGATGAGGCTGATTCAGAAACAACATATTTGAGATGAATCTATATAGAAATATATGAAAAATGTTTTCAGAAAAAAAACAAATAAAGAAACAGACACATCTCACTAGGTTTAACAGATATTAATTATTTATTAGCTTTACAATTGCTTTTAATTTGTTCTAACCATAAATATCTTTTCAAAAACTTATTTCTCAAAATTTCCTAAGAAAGCCAAAGTATGTAATGCAACCTTTCTAACTCAGAGAAATTTTCACAGATATTACAATAATTTTCTTAATAAATTGCAAATCAAATATGTTCTCACTATGCTTGTAAAAGTATGTGATACTTTTCTTTTGTATTCAGGCCTCCATGGTAGTCTTTGTATATAAGAAGGTAGTCTTGTCTTCTTGCTGAACAGTTAATTCAATGAAGACAATATATAAGGAAAATAAAGCTCTAATATTTTTTTAAAGCATTGGATTTATATTTTGATTGCCAAAAGCTGCATAATAGAATCTTTTAAAGGACCACTAAAGAAAATATTAATTCCATCTTTATGCAGCTGTGAAGAACATAAAGAATTTTTCACACTGCAGAAATGTATCTGCCTTCCCACTACAATTTTCAAGTATAAAAAATCTGAAAACCAAAGCATATTTTCAAAAATCAAAGAAGAATTTAAACAAACAAAGCATAATTATCAGAGTAAGGTTCCTGATTCACAGCGAAAAACTGGAATCCTTTCTTTACACCTATCAGTTTAGGAGAATAAACTGATAGGTGAATATTGGGTGCCTAGACAGTGAGGGGATTAGGCTACCTTCTGACTTGTAGCACTGTATTTTTTTTCTTGATGTCTCATAATGTTAAAAAAATTCAATCAAATTGACATAAGAAAAATGAAGTATGAAAATTGCTCATGCTACTAAGATTTTGCAATTTTCTACAAGATGGACTTTCATACTCCCGTGTAAAAATATCCGGAGTAACACTTTTATCTCAATGTATCATCGTATAACTTTGTTTAAAATAAAGCCTGAATTGATAAAATATAGTTTCTAAACAAACCTATAGATATATTTTTTCTCCCATTCTTTTTACAGTTGTGCAGAATTAGCTTGTAAATCAGTTTTACATTTATTCGTTTCTGGTATCATTTTTAATTTGCATCTTGCTGCTTGATGCCTCCACTTGACGGGTACAATATGACAACAGGTAATAGATACAATAACAGTAAAACAGTGATCATTACTGCTGGGACTAGAAACACCCATCATTGCCTTTTTTTCCCGCTTTCCTCAGCTGGAAAGTTTTGACATCTGCTGGTTTGGGACATAGCTGAACAGCTGTCAGCAGTGGGGTAGCTGCTCTCAGCAGCAGTTGGCGGGATGGCAGGGTGCCAGCTTGTACCATCTGTGCGCCTGACATTTCATTCTAATTAACAGTAGGGTTAATTGTTCTGGCAGGCTCAAATGTAGTGTCTAACATTACCCAAGGGAAACATGTACAAGTGCAGGAGTGGCAGGGAGCTGGGGACGGCGTTGCTAACAAACCTATTGAGGGAGAATGGTTAACAACTACTGATGATTTTACTAGCTGGCCACATGCAATAAGGCTGAGGTATTTTTTTATTCTGATGAATTATGCCAAGCCTGTAATGATGTAGAAGAAATCAAGCTTTGAAAGGCTGAGACTGCTGCCTTGGGGCAATTGAGAGGGAACAATTTGCATGTTATTACTGCATATTCATACCTAATTGTGTTAGGCTTTGCTAATAGAGCAGAATGACAGTATGAAAAATCGAGCAACTGCTTTATAGCCAACAAAGCTAGTGTTTTTTCCCTACACTATGAGTGCTGAATGATCATTTAGACACTTAGTTGTTCAATATGACAAGTCTACCATTTGTTAGCTTGACATATAGTAATTTATAAAGGAGTATTCTAATTTTACTTTTAGTTTATTCTCATTTTATACAGTATTCATGGTAGCAATTTGAATGGGGATATTCATAGCTATTGTGAGTAGTTGTGATTTAAATAAAACTATTTTGTATGAACTATTTCTATTGTTTTATGATTTATTAATTTTAATGTTTAAATAGCTTTTTCAGATGTTAATATAACATAAATGGAAAGTTGATGAGAAATCTCTTTTATGATCATGTTGTTACATACTGATTTAGTTAATCTTTTTACTTTCCCATTTAGACCCCCATTAAGCATGTTTGGGCTGTGGGCTGGTTTAAGAAGCTGTCAAGTAATACCATTCCAGATACAGTATTATATAGATTCTAAATCCAAAACTTGTGATATACTCAATTAAGGCTCAGTTACAATCCAGGATGAAGGCTTAAAAATCTCAAAGCATCAACCAGAATGCATTTTTTGTCACATATATTTATGCAAAGCTGCAGGAAAATTTCTCTTCAAGAAAAACCTACCTCAGTTTCACTGGAAGTTTGTAGTGGCTTACTTTTCCAAATGTATAGGATCTCAGTTTTTATTCCCTTTTCATACTCCTCCATAGACATGAATAATACTCTAGAAAACATTGCTATAGGTCATGATGCAAACATTAATATGCAACCCATCTCTGAAAATTTTGAAATTAACTAGGCTAATTGTTAAAAATACTGAAGAAGTTGCTAGTGATATCACACATGATATAAAATTCCTGAAGGAAGGCCAGAAATGAGATTTTCAATATCTCTTTGATAGTTTTGGAATCTAAGTTACTTGAACATATAGCAGGTCTGAACTGCACAGTAAAAAGATGGTGAATTTTGTTTTGGTTAATCTCAGAAACAGTAGATGGGATTTTCAAGGCTTGGAAAAAAGAGAGAATTAGAACAAACTGAGGAGGAGATACAGTTATTTGCATGTTTTGCTATAAAAGAAGTTTTTAATATGCCGGGTGAAACTTGCAGTTTACATTTTTTTATATTATTTGGGAATTGTTTATATGAATGTAATGCTTTCTTCATGGAAGAAAATTGTACTGTGGGTATTTTATAATTGGTTTTGTATGTAGTCAGCAGTTACATTTGTACTTCATCCACATTGTTTATATCCAAAATATTCCCAATATAGAATGATATTATTCTAATAATATATATATATTTTTACTAATACAGATACATTTTGTGCGAGGTATTTAAATACTGCAATCTGTGCAATTGGATGTAATCTTCTTATAATTCACCACGTAATTTAAGTGCATACAATATGGCTGCATTCTAAACCTGTGGTCATTGGTCAATATATTTTTTTTTAACTTTACAAGTAGAATCTTACTGTCAAACTTTGAATTGGTTCTTTGGTTGATTAGTTTTATTTGTTTTATTTGTTTTGGTTTTTGGGTTTTTTTTTCTTTTTTGAGGAGATTATGATTCATGAAGAAATCAGAGAAAACATGAAGGCTGGTGTTGAGCCTCTGATGTTGTGACTGCAGCAAGGAACAACGTGGCTGCTGCAATGCCCTTATCAAAGTCTCGTGGGAAAAAGATATCTCACTAGGTAGATTTATAATTTTTACATTTTAAATAAACCAAATGAACTTAATGGTTTACTTCCTGTCAAAACCAAAAAGACTCCTCTGGTTATATTTACCTGGATATTACAAAGAATGTCACTGAATATATATGAACATCTTTAGCAAATCAACATTCTGAAAATGCCTAGGGCTAATGTAATTTATTATGCATGGAAGAAGATGCTAAATATATTGGCCTTCAGCAGAAAATAATAAAATGGTTTGATTAGGTTTAATTTAATTATTGTTGTAAGTGAAAATCCTCAATTCCTGCCTTCTCTGCCCTGCAAAGAATTTTTCATGAAAGAAAAGCAGCAAAAATCCACCCACCCTCTTGCAAAACAGTCAATGCCATTATGAGGCCTTTCCCACTTGTTTTCTTGTCTTCTATTTTGAACTGTAGCAGCTGAGCTTCAATTCTTTGCCATCTGTACTCTCAGTATATATCTGATCTGATGCCTTCCAGACTTCCTGCTGAAAAACAAAGTAGAAAATTCACCAAGACCTTACGAGACTGAAAAGTTAAATTAACAAAATGTGATTAAGAGTAAAGTTAATGTTGTTATTTCAGGATTTACCACAGAAGACTATTTTACAGTTAGGTTATTCTTGATTTGTACTCTGTATTTGACTCCTCCTTATTCCTCCCTGCAGGTAGGTGAGCTTTCCATTATACATTTCCTATATCCAAATCTCATAATCATACGAGCTTTTTGTTATCACTTTCTCTACAAAACAAATATTTCTAGTCAACATGATTACATTACAATTACTTTTGCTCAATCTCTTAATGTCATATACTGCAGTTTTAAGTTAATGGGGAATACATGTGCTCCATCTAAACACATTCTTGTTGGACTAATTCTTTTTCTTTTTGGTAGGTTCTTCTGCTTTTCACAGCATAGAAGTTAATGTTTAATATCTTTTTTCCTTCAATCAGACTTTTGTAATACACTATTTTTTCTCATAGAGAAAATTCATGCCAGAATGTCAGTCACTTTTTGACAGGAACCATATTAAAAAGTTCTTTAAATATCTATATTTTTATGTGTGTGCATGTGTATCACTTCACAGGTACAAATAATATGTGAGATCTTACAAATTTCAGATTTTTGGGGAGTTTTAACAGTCTGTTCTAAGTCTGCATGAAAATTGGAAAGAAGTATATTTTCCAAGGAATATTACGTCAAGAGGACTGTGAAATCTGGGTAGCCAGTATTTAGATATTACTAGCTGAATCTTTGTTTCTCTACATGGCTTCCACTGGAAATTTTTTCCTCCCTACTTTGCAGTGTATATCCCTATGCCGTTCATATACAGTTCATTTATGTGTAAGGAATTCTGGTGGGCAAGAAACAGGCAGAAGAAATACAATTCATAAAAGCATTGGTTATGTATAGTTTTCATTATCTATCCTTATCTTTTCTGTCTTTTGTCCTTTTCTTTCTCTTTCTTACATGCTGCCTTCTAGAAAGCATATTTTATGCTATGTTGATTTTTGGATATTTTTATGCTTATTTCTAGATGCTAATTTTCTTTGGAAGCTTTTGGACTATGAAGAAAGTGAAGAAGTTCACCAAATATCCAGCCCACAGCTGGATAAACACATCATGGGATGTTTCTGTCAACTGGCTGGTCTCACAACTGGCTCAGGCATATCATGGGATGTAGTGAATGGGATGGCATCAGACTGGGGAGGTGTCACTGGTGGGGTTCTGCAGGTCTCCATCCTCAGCCCTGTGCTCTTCAAAAATAAATTATTTGGACGCAGGACAGGAAGAGATGCTGAGCAAGTTCACAGATGATACTAAACTGGGAGTAGCTGTTGACTCCCTTGAAGGCAGGGAGGCCCTGCAGAGAGACCTTGACAAATCAGAGGGCTGGGCAATCATCAGCTGGATGAAGTTCAACAAGGGAAAGTGCTGGATTCGGCAAATGGGATGGGGCAACCCTGGATGGATGTGCAGACTGGGGAATGAGAGGCTGGAGAACAGTGCTGTGGAAAGAGGATCTGGTGTCCTGGTTCTTGGCAAGTTGAATCTGAGCCAGCAGTGCCCTGGCAGCCAGGAGGGCCAGATGTGTCCTGGGGGGCATCAGGCACAGCATGGCCAGCTGGGCAAGGGAGGGGATTGCACTGGGGCAGCCTCACCTCGAGTCCCGTGTGCAGTTTTGGGCATCACAATCTAAGATATTAGGCTATCAGAGAGCATCCAAAGGCCACAAGGGTGGTGAGGTGTCTTGAGGGGAAGCCAAATGAGAAGCAGCTGAGGTCACTTCGTCTGTTAGCCTGGAGAAGAGGAAACTGAGGGGAGACTTTGCAAACTACAACTTTCTTGTGGGGGGAAAAGGAGGGACAGACACTGCTCTCTTCTCTGTGGTGACCAGGGATAGGAGATGAAAGAATAATCTGAAGCTGTGTCAGAGGAGGTTAGGCAGGATAGTAGAAAAAGGTTTTTCCTGCAGATGGTGGTTGGGCACTGGAAGAGGCTCCCCAGGGAAGTGGTCACTGCACCAAGCTTGACGGAGTTCAAGAAATGTTTGGACAGTGCTCTCAGGTAAACAGTGTGACTCTTGGGCATGTTCTGTGCAGGGCCAGGAGTTGGGGTTAATTTCCTTGTGGGTCCCTTCCAACTCAGCATAATCTGTGATTCTGTGATTTTGAGATTCTATGGTTCTGTGAAGTCGTCTTTATACTTGTCTTGATTGACAAGGCCTTTTTGCTTTGAGGTTTTTTTTTCTGTTCTGATCAGTTGTGGGTATAAAAAAATGTCTCTAAGATGCTGCTGGGCATGACAATGGAGACAGGACACAACAAATACTATTACTGATAATATTTCTATCTCTCATTTTTCTCTGTGCATGAGTACAGCTAAAGAATTTCGCTCTGACACATCAACAATTCTGCAGTATGGAAAGCCCCTTTACTTTTTGGGTGAGTTCGGTACAGTTTGAGGGATGTGAGTGGTTGTGTGCTAATCTTTAATTGCCATCAAGATTTTTTTAGATTTTTTAGAAAACCCAAGGAAGAATAGAAACAAGTAGAAACAACCACATGGTGTGAGTCTTGGGCTGTTCTGCACAGAGCCAAGAACAGGAGCTGATGATCCTGATATGCTCCTTCCAATTCAGCATATGCTATGATTCTGTGATTCTAGGCCTCAAGAAACAGTAAAAATTTGGTTTGGCTGAAGCTTACTGAAAACAGAGTTATATTGATTTTGGCTACTTCTGTTCAGTATGTTTAGTTGATATGAACAGGATTTTTGTTATTCAATGTCAATAATATTATTATGCTATAGTTGGAAGGTTATTAATTTTGAAAACTATTTCCCACACTAGAAAAGTTTGAACTTTATTATCCACAAGTTGCAAGAATATCTATTATTATCTTGAAGCCCGCTATATATTTTTGTTGATATTCATAGTAAGAGTTCATACTGCAAGAAACACAAGACTAAACAGAATTTAAATCCTATTGCTAAACTGAAAGTTTTTTGAAATTGTAATACCATAGAATTACAGAGTATTTGAGCTGTCGTGCCAATTATTTTGACTAAGAGGCTAGCTCCATTTTCTTAATTCTCTCTCTTCTCTTCTATCAAATATTTATACATACTGTTAGGATCCTCCTGAGCCTTCTCCCTGGTAATATCAGGGACTGGGTAGTTTCCAGGTAGTCAGTGCCCTCAACCTCTCCTCACAGGATCAATGCTCCAGTCCCTTGTTCTTCCTTGTGACTCTTTGTTGGACTCTGTCCAGTGTGTCCATGCCTGTCCTGTTCAGGGGAGCTGAATTTCCTGTGCTAACTGTATGCAGATGTCACTTCCCTCCTATTACATGTATAGCAATCCCTACATCAGCTAAAAAAAATCCTGGAAATTTAGAGTTTGCTCCAAATGCCCTCAGCATGGGGTTTAGTGTTCACTTGAGAATTTCCAAGGGTTTTCTCACAATCTTGGGTTCAAGTCATTAAGATTAGTTAAATTAATCCATAAAACAACACAGGTAAAATGGGGTAAAATGGGATAATGTAGACCTGAATAAGAATGATTAATGGAACAAATTGTCAGGAGTCGACCTGCCTACCTTTTATAGATTGTACCTTTACTGCAGCTATTGCCCCTGAAGACAAATATGAATTTACAATGACATTTTTTCCTCTTCTTCATGCTGACTAGGATTGGGTAATCTGGTGTAGGGTGTTTGAAAATAAGAAAAAGCCAAGTTTACAAATAAAAACGGGAGTTTCCTTTGGAGTGTCTCCGGACATTGTGAAAAATTATGAAATAAACTGTTGTCTTTGGCAGAGGTTAATGCTGGAGCAATATTAAAAGTAGTGTCCTCCTATGCAGAGATTTGGAATCTGTACTTGAGTGAAAATTTCTTAACATGGAACACAGTTATATATTCACAGGATAAGATTTGATCCTATTAAAAACTCTTTCTTTTTTTTGTTGGAGAGATAGAAGAAATGTTTAACTTACCTATTTTAAGTCCCAAAAGACTGAAGGTTTTGCATTGTACCAGTATTAAGTGGGTGACAGTTTTATATGTAAGAGCTTAAAATTTACATAAATAGCACAAATAGAGTAAGGAGAATGAGATAGAAAATAAAGAATGATGGCTCATCTGGATTCATAATAAGGTTATAGGTATTCTTTCACTGCTAGATTGAGGGCATCTCTTCCTGCCTTTTTTGGCCTTAGTGTTACATCTGCTGTGTTGTGGTATCACTCTGGTTCTTCAATTCCAGAAAAAAAAAATTGATATGGATTTTTTCCAAAGTTCCTATAAATGACTGCACACATCATTCACAAAGAAGTTCTGTAAATGAAGAGTTCTGGAATCCTTCTGACAAAAAATGCCCACATCTGGAATAAATCTAACTTAAATAAAGAAATAAGAACAGTTCTGTGGTTCTTACATATCTCTTTGCCTGTCATAGCTAAGCCAAAATTTGACTCTGCCCATGGTTTTACTTTTTCCTGCATCAAAAAATAATTTGCTGTGACACTGAATATTTTCTAAAGAACTAGGGAAATTTTAAGTCTGTATTTTAATGTCTGCATGCATATAAAAGATAAGATTCTTAAATATTGATAAACTAATAATAATTAAACTAATAATTTAGGGTAATTTCACTTCCCTTTTCTAGTCACACAGAACACCAAATATTAATACTTTTTATGTTTGATTATTGGTAACTGGTCATGCATTCATTATTCTGTTTCACATATATCTATATATATATATGTATATATATATATATATAGATATATAAACAGAAATAGCCATAATATAGCATTTCTTGCATTGCTGTAACCCAATTTACATGTGTTTAAAGAGATTTTGGCTCGACTACATTTAATATTAAAAGGATATAGCTGTCTTTTTTTTTCTTCTTTTTTATTCCTATATCTCTTTATAATTGATTAATGTTCATTTAGATGAATAATTTATAGCTCATATAGCTTCTGGCTTATTAATTGTTTAATTTCAGAGGAAGTAACTGAGTACTAAGGAGAAGCAAGCTGTCATTCAAAAGGACACATTAAATTTAAATACTCCATTGATGCATAGAGTAGAAGTGGTCAAAGTATTTAATATGTGCTTCTTACATCTAGTACTATACTTGTAGAGAGGAATAAAGATAGTGAGGATTAAAGGGTAGTAGGTTTTTTTTTAGCTAGATAAGGCATTTGATAGCATCTGATTTGGCAAATTTTATGATCCTGTGTTGGTTTTGTTTTTCTTTATATGCATTTGTTTTACACTTCTACTTTTGTCTCCAAGGGCAAGCCGAAAGAGGAGCAAATTGAATAAACCGTGCTCAGAGTTAATAACAAACAAGACTGAATATGTAAATGATTAAATGATGAAATTCAGCTTAAGTTGTAGATAAGCCTTTTTGCCTTTGCAATTGAAATTAATCTCAAGATATGTTTAGATCAAAGGATCAGGATGTGAATCAACATTGATTTTTGATAAGGATATGTGGTAGTCCTGCATCACTTGAGAGCCTGACACTTGCTAGACGGGACTTAATATTCATTTTAGGTAGATCAAGAAAAGAAGTAACTTGTGTTCTTTAGTGTGTCAGATTTGGATGAAACATTTTTGGAAGATTTTATTTCGGGAAAAGCTAATATCAACAACTCCCCACTATTTTTGTGTTATTTTACACATGTGTAGGTAACTTCACCTTACACATTTACAGTGTGCTTTTTCTATAAGGGTAATTAATTAAAGACAGAATCTTTCAAGGGATCTTGTGTCTTAGCTTTCTGTTTTAGTTATTTTCCTGTTCTTTGAAAGAGCTCAATTATTTATCTTTATTAGTGATGGGAAGGAAGTAAAAATAAAAGTCAAATAGCCTGCAGTTGAATTTCTTTGTTTTGACCTTGACATTTAAAAACTAGAAACTTATTCTATGCTATGGAAAACAGACAATGATCTATGTCTGTCAAAGCCAAAAATGTTTTTAATCAGATCCAAAATCCCTTTCTTTTCTTTACTAAGAATTGATAGTATGTTCTGTAAGTAGAATAAATAATCCCAAAATAATTTGCATTTTCCCCATTTTCAAAGCTGCAAGCCTTACATTCAAGAGCAGAAAGAAAAGACATTGGGAAACACGTATACACTGCTACACAAAATTGATAGAAAAAGTAAAATACCTTGCATGTCTGTTATCTTTACCAGTCTCCTATCCTTATGAGCACTGCAGGAATCTCTCTCTTACAACAAAGAAAACATATTGAGAAGGCAAATACTTTTATGTTAGTCATGGTCTCAAGCAGCAGGAGGTCTCCATATGATATGACACCTGAAGGCCCTTTAAGTTCTGAGTCTATTACTAGACACCTGTTCAACTTCTTTTCCAGAAGCATCAGGTGTATACAATGGCTGGACTAGCAGGCATGATTGGTTCTCTGCAATCATCTTTCACAGCTCTGGCTATGAAGTAGAGGAGCCAATTCTCAATAAACCCTTGCAGAGCAAGGTTCCCATAGGTCCTAGCAGCATCTCTAACAGGAGAACTCCAGGGTGCCTGCTCATTACCATACCATCCAATCTCACAGTGCTAACTTTTCCCCTCAGACCTTTCTATTAGTTGGCAGTGCCAACTAATTCTCCAATTATCAGGTGTTCTATAAAACAAGTAATTGCAGGAGGACATCCCTTGAAGATCCGACAGCCTGGAGTCCAAATGCTGGATTCTTTAACCCTTCAATTCACAATGAGAGAACCCTGGATCATTGACACTCATAGTCCATAATAAATCATTCTCAAACTGAAGACAGAATTGACTGAGACCTCAGCTATTGGGATTTCTGGGACTCTAGTAACTATAACTCGTGTTTTCTGAGGTAGGATAAACTCAAAGTCAATGATTCTCTCATTTTTTTCTTTTAGGAAACTCAAATCTTTATGACAGAATCTGTATCTTAAGATGTGCCTCACAAATAGGTATGTCTAGAAGAAACCGTAGAAAAATAGAGGTAATATAAATATGAACTGAATGTGTTTTTTAAAGGGGAATGAAGAGGTTTTTTAACATATAACCTCATATCTTCACTAATATTATGTAGTCTGAAGTGGAGAAATGCCAGAAGGTATTGAATTCAGGTATTATACATGAGAAGAAGAAATCACAGTGCAAATAAATAAATGCAATTTTGTGCTCAGAATTTCTCTATTTTTGCAGCTTTCAAGTGCCTTGCAGTGTTAAGTAAAATAATATTGTTTCCTCCTTCAAAAATGTTTGCTTCTTTCTATACATACAAGGGGCAGTGTTAGCATATATGTAATTTTAACCTTTTCATAAATGTTTTCTCAGTTGCATGCTTTGTATTCTGTCTCTTTGGTGCCAACATATTCATGTACAAATAAACAGTGGATTACCTGAGAACAGTTCTTAAAGGGAGTTCCAGAAAAATATGAAGGATTCAATTGATATAATTGTTTGAAGGGAGATTAATTTATGTGTCGAGGTTTAAGTACAAGAGAGTAGTCCAAGAAAAATGGATAATTTCACGGAAACATGGCTATTCCCTTCAGCAGTCCCCTAAATCCTCAATGTGGAAACACACAAGAACACAGAGGGTTTACTGGAAAGGTAAAATATTATGTTGAGAAGGAAGGACCAAAATAAATGGACCAAGAAACAAGAAGATCTAGTAATGTACCTGGAAAACACTACGGTGGCAAATACAATTTCTAAAGCTTTTGTTCTTACAGAGACACCAAATTTTATTATTATAATTGGTATGTTATGATGCTACTTAGGAGAAAAATTATGCCAAAATTTAAATTTGTTTCAGTTTAACCAATGCTGCGCATAAATGCAAAAAAAAAAAAAAAAACAAACCAAAAAACTGCAGTTACCTTTTAAGCTTCCTGCATTAGTACAAGTTGGTTTTAAGCTGTTTTTCAAATACTAGCTACTTAGGGAAGGGTGGCAGGTAAAGGGTGGAAAAAAGTGTGAGTCCTCCTGGGTATGTCTTCTGTTGTGAACAAGCAGTGTTGGGTACAATTGCCCAGCTGTCCTTGGAGCTTGGAGGTTAACTAACAGCTTCTTGTAGTTAGATCCCTACTGTTTACAAGTTAATTGGTCCACCCTGCCACATTTGTACAGACATCATGCTTCCCTGGAAAGCCAGTTCAAACTGCCTGACATTAGACAGCATTTTCACAGGGGAAAACCAGGCATTTTGTTAAAGATCAAGAGACTATAACCTTAGAGAAGTGGGCCCTAAAAGTATAGTCTTGAACATTTCCTGCCTGTTTGTGTTTCCTTGCTACGATGTGAATGAAATAATAATTCTCTTAAGAAGGGAAATGCAATTTGTGATGGCAGTTTGCACCTGGCTCTAAGTCAAAGTGTTAGATAACAGTTTACATGGATATCTGGAGTCTGTCACAGTGTGGGGTAGTGAAGGGCTTTCTTACAGGACAATAGATTTGATTTGTCAGTTAATGTACCACTGAAATGGACAGGAGATCCCTACTCAGTGTTAACTCAGAGACAGTTCTTTGTCAGTGCAGCATCCAAGTTGTATGGTCAGTAGAGCTTAGATGATGTAGAGAGACACCTGTAAAAATGTGAAAAAATTCAGACCTAGCCTGTTTTTTCAACCATAGCTGAGAACTCAGATTCTTTTCTTTTTATTAAAGCAAAAAAAATTCTTTAATCTAGCAAGCACATACAGCCCTGATATCTATACTTCTCTCTATAGAATCCCTTTGGTTTTTTTAAAAATTCAAAATTTTATATCTAAATTATTTGATTTGTTTATTTCCCACCAGGAAAGTTGACACACCTCTTCCCTTCTCTTTTAGTACCATATTAGTTGTGATGTACAAGTCTTTCCTTTAGTTTTTCACTTTGATAATTATGGCTGTAAAGAAACTTTTTCCTTTTTTTCCTCTTTAAATAACACCATGCCATTTCACAGTTATTGCTATATTATCACTATTTTAACAGTTCTTTTTAAATTCTGTGGGAAATCTCTGAAATCAATGAGAAAATATAGATTTTCACAAAAGGTACCTAGAAGAACCTGGTATAATAGATATCCTTTTTCTGTTTAAGAGATGTGAAAAATGTAGCTTGACTTACTGGATAGTCGAAGAAAAATACAGAAAGTGACCAACAGAAGAATGAGAGATTGCAGACTCCCTCTTTGTGATTTTTCATTGTGCCAGTCTTGATGTAGTTTGCAATTTCATGCTTGAGATTTGTAGTTAACACTAGAATTTTTCTCAGGAAATTCAAACTATGTTCCCCAATGATGCAGAAGAGAAATAAGATAAAATTACTCAGAATGAAATCCATTCTCTTTTTTTTTTTTCCTTCCCTTACTTAAACAGAAAGTAGCCCTTTTTCTGGGTTGATTTGGAAAGGTGCTTGCTCTCTCCCCACCTCAAAAATAAGTTTATTTGAGATTTTTTTCCTAAAATGAAATGAGACTTGTGCCACTGCTCAGATATTGTATGGTATACCAGCACAGTATAAATTGTTGGAAAATCAGATTTATTCCTTTATTACACTTGAGAAAGGAAATAAGAACCTTGATTTTCTACCACTTGTGATTGAAGGCCAAAGAAGCATTAGAAGCATTTTGTATATTTTCTAAATGCTCTTTTACATTTCTTGAGGTTTCCCACTGCTTGCAATAATGCTACTGCTTAGATGAAACTTTTTCCTTAAGTCCACTTTCAACCATCCTTCCAAACTGATTAACTTTGCCCTAAGTAAGACATTAAATATTGTGTAGAAAGTAGTAAAGATAGAAGAGTCACAATTTGTATTGAAACTGTTTTCAGGTTTCTGACTAGCAGCTGCCATTCTCATCACTAGGACATTAATCCAGCTGGATGGGATATCAGTCTACTATATTAGACCTTTTATACCTTTACAAATAGATCCCCTGGTAGCAGATAAGGATTCTTAAGTTCAAAATAAACTGGTTTCTGTGGTCTTATAAAAGCACTAAAGAAGAATTTTCTATCATCTTAGATCCTTTCACTCTTTCCTTGATAAGTTTATTCCACATCCCTTTTTTACGCAATGACTAGATGCTGTTAAATTATTAGATTTATTCCAGAACTCAGCAGTCAGATTTCTTAATTTGTCCATGCATTTTCAGATGTCAATTATTTACTATAATTTTATAATAGATCACTGATTACTATTATTTTTTTACTGTGTACAGGAATGGGTACAAATGAGAAACTAAAAAGTCAGGATTATCCTAATTTTATGTTAATCAAAGTTATGAAAACCCTAAGATTATTTTTGCTCTATACAAGGCATGGTATTTTTTGTTAGCTTTTATTTTGTTTGTTTGTTTCATTGGTTTATAGAGTTTTAAGAAAAATGTATAAATGGTTAGTATCAAAGCATTTTTGCCCCTATTTTTGAAAGATTATCCACTTATGTATTGCATACACACATAATTTTGTGTGTTTGTTGTTCTGACTTGCTGGCCAGATGCAAAAGAAGACGACAAAAAAACTAGTATGAACTTCATGCAAATAGAGCTACAACAAATGTGTTTTATTATAGTCATATATCAGAAGTCTGCCTCTTTATAAAAGAAAACTTGGACAATATGTAGCTCCTCTAAGTGTATCTTTTGAAAAGATAATTTTAAATAATTTTTAAACTTCTATTTGTTTTCTGCTGTTAGGTTCTAGTTTGAGTAGCTCTCCAGAGAAAGAATCAGGCTTGTTTGTTCAGTTCTGTGTCAAGATTAAAAAGAACATAAATACTAAAATGAAATAATAACTGAAGTAGTCTGGCCACCTCCTATTTTTTTTTTTTCTGATTATTTTGTACCTCATCTCACCTTTATATATTAATAAAATTAAAGTAAAAATGTCAGCTCCTGCTTTGGGCTTAATTTGGCCTTTATAAACTACCTTGACTTTTGAAATTTGTCAGTATGATTAAAAATTAGGTATAATTTTAAAAACAATATTAAATATTTTTTCTCTAGGCTGCTGTTTTCTTTTTACTCCTGAAGGTAACGTAAGAGGGATGTTGTGGTGCTTGTTTAGATTGCATTTATGAAAAAGAATTGCTTTTTATTCTTAGAGCAAACTTCCTTCTAAGCAACTGAAAAATACCAAGAATTTAAAAGAAATGGAGTGTGTGCTTAAGTCTGTTGCATACAGTTTCATCCGTGCTCATAGATTACAGAGGTAGTTTAATCATCCATAAGAAATTACCAGCGTCCCTGTTCGTGAAGCATGACATTTCAATTGCACAGCCAATAAAAGAATTACATGAAGAGGGCTGAAATGATTTACTGTATGGAAAGCCACAGGACCAAGGTTACCATGGTGAGCTACCTTTCAGTGTGTACAAGGTCAAGTGAGAGTGACCTGTCAGTGGACAACCTTCAGTGCTAACATAGTAATATATTGCACCAACAGCGGTTTGTTGATCAGCTTCTTAAATAATTGCAAACATTCAAATGTTTGATACTTTTTCATTGCTGAATGTTTTACATGTGGACAACAAGGAATAAAGAAATATTCACTTTATGTTTTGGCAGTAGCAGTTGAACAGCATGAGATGAAGATCCGCGTTTAGCAAATTTTTATGAATCGTAATTGTATGCAGTAATATTTCTTTGGGTATGTTCAGAGGGTAAAAAAAGCTTACCAAGGCTTTTCAGATATTTAATCTAGTCTGTATGAGATGCTATTTGCTGCCTTTCATATTTTCTGACTCTGCAATATTGTATATTGCAGAATTCTTCTTTCAGTTCTGATGGGGCTGGAGATAGGGAAGCAGGGAGGATTGCGAATAGTCTGTGTACAAATATTGTCAAAGAAAATATACAATTATAATTAAAATGCTCAGGAAAAAATGTCTGAAAATGGGAAGTTCATCTAATGGTTCTCTGAAAAATATTTTGTTGATGCATAAAATGAGAACTATACTAATAAATGTCTCCTGCATTACATATGCTGTAAGAAAATGAAACCCTTTGGGTTATGAATCTTGGATTTAAAGAGGCAGTCATCAAATATTTAATATGAAAATGCAGTAACACATGCTAGCTGTCATGTGTAAGTTTGGTGAATGTTATGACAAGGTTTTTAAAACATTCATACTCAGAGTATTTTTATAAAAATGTTCATTAATTCAAACAGACATTTATATCTGGCAACCTGCATTACAATCGAGATTTCTAAATGCATGAGAATCTTGGTAAAGCCAAGAAAATATGGGTGAAATATATAGCAATCATGTTTAAATTATACATTATAAGGCATACCTATCGGTATGTTGTCATATTATGCATTAAATTTAGTGCATAAATCAGGTTGTTATAATTCTGATGTCACCAAAAGGCACAAAATATGACAAACAGGACTAGGCATGTAGATATTATCGTACTCAATAATTCAATGAGCATTTGTTTTATGTAAATAAACTCCTGTTAATAAAAATTACCCTCATTTATTTTACCACTTCCAAGCGATAATTAAAAAAATGTCCACTTTCTTGAAAACCATTATAAAATGTGAATAATGCATTTGTTTAATATCTTTATAAACAAGATCTTACCATCAGATTAGTTCTAGAAATGAAAGTGTTATTGATTTCTATAATAATTTCATAATACTGTTACATTGCAGTGCTGAAACTGCTAATCTTGTTTTTGTGGAGAACTCTATGCATTTAAAGCAGTGCTTGAACTCTCACATACAGCTTATAAACAATATTAATTTTATACAGGCTATGTTGTTGAATCTGCAGAAAAAGTACCTTTCAAAACAAGGAGAATGGAAGAGGGAGTTTTTTTTTAACTGCAGCTTTTAATATAATGTACACAAGTATCTGGTAAAAAAATGTTGTTATACATGGGGTTTTTCAGTAAATTCAAGCATATTGGGTTGTAATATGCCAAAATGTTAAAATGATTTCAGTCTTCTTGATTGCATTTGATATATGTACCAACCTGAGAAAAGTTTAGAGTTGTGATCCTAATAAATACCTGACATATTATGATTATGAGGCATCTATAGTAGAGGGTACTATACATCACCTGACTTTTCATCCACTTTCACATAAAAAAAAAAGAAAAAAAGAAATAAAAGAAAAAAAAAAGACAGGTGACTTATTATTCTCTGCCTTTAATTCCAGAATAACATGATTAATTGGAATTTTTTTTATATTTTTTTTTTCTCCTTATAATAATTAGTAGGTGCAGACTTCCTTAAGACACAAGGATCTTAGCAGAACAGCAAAAGACAGAAATGAATATATGTGTGGAAAAAGATTCAAGTCAAGATCTACCTCATGCTAAGGAGATTAAAACAGAGCTGAAAAGATTTCTCTAAGGGCTCTTAATCAAGTTAGTGAGCCAAATCATGGCAAACCTGTGGACATCTTGATAAGAAAAAGCACACAGGGTAGGCAAAATTCTTGAATCTAACCTGCTTCTACCCTTCATCACTAGATCCAACAATCCTGATCCTGATGCCTCTTGGCAGGAAATAAAAGACTTTTTATCTTCTGATCTTTATAAAAAGTAGCTAAATAAGTACTTTAAGGTACCAGGCTTAGCTGAAGTTGAGTATGCTGCTGTGAATGGTTGTCCCAGCTGAGCATCATGTCAGAGCACTTCTGTTCAGCTGATTGTTAGTGAGTGGCAGGCTGCTAGAGCCACTTCTTAGCTCTGTAAAGTGGCAGAAATCAAAGGAGGCCTTGTTGCTGTGCACAGAGAAACAGCAAATTATCCCAAAGTGCTTTTTCCAGCTGCCTTGGAATGTTATGGGAGCAAATATTGAAAACTGTGGGGTGTGTACTCACTGGTACTCTTCCATTTGCTTGTAGGACACTTCACTCAGAATTTCCATACTTTACAAAGGAGAGACAGTTAGACTGCCAACTGTATCCTAGCCAGTAAAATATTATTTGAATTCATGGTGAATTTTTTTCAGATGTCAAACTTCCAACTGAAACACTGAATATACTACAAAATTTTAGTATACCCCATTAGAGAGATTTTGCCTTTTGATTCCATTCTCCATCACTTTAAAATATACAAAGGTATTAAAGGTCAGATGAACAGATAATGATAAAAGAACATCAAAGTCACTGAATACTCTTGTTTTCCTCTCTGTACAACAGCACTCTAAATAATCAATTTAGGTTTCTATATTAAACTGCAAAAGTTGTGATACTTAGTAGATAACATTTCACTGGGATGGTTTTTTTGGCCACTGAATTATTTAGAAGATTATATGAAGGTGAAGCCTTGTCTATTGGAAGGGAATGTTCACTTTGCATGAATAATTACTGGCAGCAGTGTAATGCAGAACAGATTACTACCTATAGATTCCTTTTTACCATTTGAAAGCAATCCAAAATGCAACTGATAATATTCAGAACTATTCCTGTTTTTATAAAAGAATTTCTCAGCCATTAAATATTTGTGAGGCCATTAAAATACACATTGGTGTCCTGTTCCATAAGGGAATTCTGGGCATACTTCTCTAGAAGGACTGCTGTTTTTAAAACTGATCTTCCTTTTCTACAATCCCTAGGATTTGGCTCCCCTTTCAAGAGTATGAAAAGAATACAACTTTAATTTAGTTCTTAGTATTTCTTATAATTTACTTCACAATTTGACTGTCAGTGTAGTAGAATCTGTGATTTTTTTAATCTGACAAAATATCTTTCTGTGGATTTGTTTTGTCCAGTGAATACTTTCATCATGGTTTTGGTGGGTTATAGTTAGTTTTCTTTGTAGTAACTCGTGTGGGCCTGTGTTTTGGATTTGTGCTGAAAACAGTGTGGATAATGCAGAGATATTTCATTATTGCTGAGCAGTCCTTGCACAGCGACAAGGTATTTTCTGCTTCTTAGCCCACCCCACCAGTGAACACACTGGGGCTGTGTAAGGAGCTGGGAGGGGACACAGCCAGGACAGGTGACACCAGCTGACCAGAGGGGGATCCCACACCATATGCCATCATCATGCTTAGCCTATAAATCTGAGGGAAGAGGAAGAAGAAGAAGGAAGAGGAGGAGTCTTTTTGGTAATAGAATTACATTTAATACTTAAGTGTAAACAAATCTTTACCTGTTGATGGAAAAGGAAACCAAACATGGAATAGGCAGTAACCTTTGTTCCGCAGGAGACAGTATAAGAACAAATCAAAATAAGGACTAAATATAAAAACCACGAGTTTATAAAAGCAGAATTTTCAATTGGACATAAATTCTTGTTTCTTCTCCTTTCAGCTGTATAAGTCGAATTCATACCTGTATGGAGAAAGAAATGTAAGAGAAAGAAGAATCATTGTACACTAAGGATCTTGTGCAGCCTATTACAAGTACAGCTACATGTACAGCAGAACTGAGCCTCTGGAGCTATATGCAGCTTTGAACATGGGAAAAAAGATAGTTACAACTATTTAATATTGATATATTTAAATTAAAATTACATATGAATATTCTAAACACTTTATTGTTCTATTAAGAAAAACTTTTGGGAAGTGTTAATTTTCCAGAGGCATTTTCTCTGTCATAATCCTTCTGTCTTTTGTGATCTATGTTTTTCTATGATTTCATTTTTTTACTGCAGATCTGCTGAATTGGCATTGCTAGTTCATATAGCAATAATACTGCATGCAAAGATTTGGCAAAGTCTACTGAATAAGTATTTTTGAAGAAATGTGTATGAACTTTATAAAGTATAAAGTATAAAGTATATTTAGTGGACAGATGTTGCATTCTATAGCAGTGTCTAATGCTCACCATCACGGTCATTAATTGTGAATGTTGTTGTCATTTTCATTATGAAGAAGATACTTTATAAAAAAAGCCCTGAAACAACAAGAAAAGTCCAGAGGGAGTTTCTCATTTTGAATTCTTTTCCTTGGAAAACTGCAGGTGCACGATCATAACTTGACAATGCTGCATTATGGATTAGCTAGCGAAGGCTATTGTACAGTGAGTTCTGCAGACATCTCATTGACTGCCTTGAAGTCCAAGCATATAATCTCTGTGACACCAGCACTGCTGCCAAGCTTTTATTTAAGTGGTGTAGCTAACCAAGTCTTTGAAAGGATTTGTTTTAAAAATACTGAGAGACATGGACATTCAATTCTGCAAAAAGTAATTTTATAAATAGGATTTGTGGTTCCTAAGGCTATAAAGAAAATGATAAAATTGCACTGATTAATGTTTGGTACTGTATAAACTAAAATAAGAATAATCTACACAATAAATTATTGGGATACATGAACTAGTATTATCTAGTTTTATGTTTTGGGGGTGGAAGGTTGCTTAAGTTGAGAAGAAAAAATTCTAGAAAAGTATTTAAATCTAAATATAAACTCAACATCTATTTCAATGCAGATTTTGCATTTTCAAGGATGCTTGTGTGCATAGAGTTTTGCTGGCCCAGATATTGTAGATAGATGAAGTCTGTATCTTTCCAACTCTCTGTTAGCACAACTCAAACATATGACATTGCAACAGTAATATCATGCAAAGGACTTCTGATTAAGTTCCTGGCTACAAGAGCTGAATCAAGTAAGGGAAAAGCAGTATACAAATTACTTATTCCACTTAGAGAGTTCTGGCAACTGGCTTTGCTAAGACAGTGTTTCTCTCTTAAAAAGAAAAAAAGATAAAGTTTGGAGAAGAAAATTTCAGATGGAAGGAGTTTGAAACCATGAATTGAGAAAGATAAGAAGATTGTAAAATAACAGAGGAGAAGGTGCTTGTCTGACCAATATGGATGTAAAGAAGACGTGAGTTTGGAGTAGAAGGAGAAGGGAAGAAAACTACAGCCTAAAGAAAATGGAGCTTTACATAGACCCTTGAATGGCTGCAATATATTATGTCCCTGCTACAGTACCTTTTTTACTGTCACTTTCTATCTACTTTGTATCCCTTCTTTGTCCAACTTTTCCACACCCTCTTACCATAAATGTCAGTTTTCCTTAAGTGTATTTTTTAACTTCCAAATTCCATCCGAATCTCTGTGTTTACATATCTGTCTTTCAAGTGTGAATGCTACTTCTTTTTCTAGCCTTGTCTTCAACCTCTTGTTTTTATTAGTACTTACTTTGCAACCTAGGTGACCTTGTTTTTCATCACATTATTTCTACACCTAATGCTTTGGTTGCACCTTTATATAGATATTCACAGCTCTACCTATATGCATTCATATAGAGAGGAAAAACAGTCAGTGAAAAGTTCATCAAAAGCAAAGATTGAAATTCCTGAGTGTAGTAGAATGGAAATTTTAAAGGCTTTATTTATTTATTTATTATTCATTCAATTTAATTATGGCATTTTTCTGTGCTTTTTTACACTCTTGCTACAGAAAAAAAAAACAAACCAAACAACGAAATTACAAAATTCCTCATGTTTGTGTCTTACTCTATTGACTTCTGTTTTTTTATCACAGAATCACAGAATGGGAAGGTTTTATGATGTTAATATTGCTTTTGATAATTTATGATTATTGATTCATTTCACATCTTTTCTTGGATTGTGAACAGAGGGGTTTGAAGTTTTTGAAGTTTAGCATTAAACAGTAGTAGATCAGGATTTATTTTTTGTGGACAGGTCCAGTTGCAGAAATTGAATCAATATGTAAACTAGGTCCTTTTTAATTTCATATTAGTTGAGCTTCTTGGTATTTTGGGATTCATTCCTTTATTAGCAGCAACATTCAGAAGATGAAAATGTATTGAAGAACAGTAGAGGTTAACATAGAGAACATCTCATATACTATAGCTCTTTTCTTTGAGATTTGTTTCAACCTGCACATATGTACATTCAAGAATCTGTAGATTTTGGAAAGCACACCTGGATTTACAGCTTATCTTTTGAATCCCTGCTCCTTTCTTAAAAATGTTTACTTGAATTACCTTGCTGGCCCTGTGTCCTTAAGCAGTTCAGATATGATTACCCACGGTGACACGCTTGCTGCATTGCCTTACACAGAGTGACTTTCAGCCTAAGAAACATTTGTAAGACTTCTACCACCCAAACCAAAATGATCAATTGTTTTATACAGGTCCAGTTTTCAGCTTCATTTCTTTCTTAAGTCAGCTGAGGGATATTTCTGCATTACCAGAAGATGCCATTTCAGTTTGCATCTTAAACTATACTTTGTCCCCAGATGATATTGTAAAATGAATTGCATTCAGGCAGAGGCTTCTCAAGCACAACTGCTTCATTTAACAGCAGTATATAAGCATTCAACTCCCAATCCCTGGAGTTCTCCCTTTGCTAACCGTTATAGCATCAGACTTAAAATGGCAAGGTGTTTTGGAGAATGCAGTTTGTCTGAGCCAATTAACTTATATTCTGAACTATGCACTTTTTTCTGTTTTAAATACAGCAACCAAGAAACCTAATGAAATCAGAAAAAGTCTTTTGTTGACTTCTCAGATAAGAATAAAAAAATAAATTCAGGATTTATCTGAGACTGGGTAATTTCAAATGGAGCAGGAATCTCTACCTTAATCTGTTTTCAAGAATTTCCTAACACCTATAATCATACGTAGTCTTTCAAAAGCTAAAACAGGAATAGAAAAGTCCATATAGATGCAAACTTCTGTGAAATTCTACTATTATAAAAATCTTTATGGGAGGACTAAGAACTGATATACTGTGCACTAAATTTTAAAATTGTGGAGTACACACTGCTTGTTTTATCTGAGTGCTTTCAAGGAATTCATGGATAGTGTTTCACGAGAGCTCTCTCATCTAGGGAAATCTTGTCAGGAGTTTATTGATAAGGAAGAAAGATTAATTACGTGTTCAAGTAAACCAAGCTCTGTGACAGAAGCGAATTCTCCTTCTCTGCCTTAAGAGAACCATTGTTTTCTCCTGGAACTGGCTGGATTTGCAATGAGGTTGTACCCACATGACTTTGTAGGCTCCTCATTTTGTTCTGTTTTCTGAAAAATCATGTTTTCTTTTGTTCTCTGTCCTTAGAAGACTCGAGGAAGAACTTTATCATGTTAACTGAAGTAACCTACACTTGCAAGGGATTAGAGTTTTACTCTGTTTGTTTTGAGATAGTAGAAAATAGCTGGTAATGAAGTGAAGACAGATTAAAATAAGACTTTCATTGACTCAAGTAATCAGCCTCCCTGAAAAATTGGAAACAAAAACAGTAGTGAATTTTAAAACTACCAAGAATTATTTACATTAGGAATTTTACTGACCATTGTCTGGCATTGAGCATTATCTCCTTTATGAGAGTGTATCAAGAAAGAATGCAGCCACAGATACTTCATAAATTTTCAGTCAGTCTTTGAATTTGGTTTTGTTATGCGTGCAGAGAGGTTTGCATTGATGGCTGATTATCTTTAAGTTTTTTCATATTTTATAGATGTTAGAAAATCAGAAAAAAAATCCATCAACGTCATATATGGGTTTCTGTGTTCTGGCAATTTGCGTTTTTAAATTCTAACAGGAAAAAACAAAAAAGGTGGGTTTTGTTTTTTAGGGGAATCCCAGTATCTAATGATGAACAAATAAAGTAATTTCTGTGCTTCTCTTTAGGGCTTAGCTTTACCACCTGTTTTGTTCACTCTTGTGCAAGAAGGTGAAGTGCCTCAGTACATTGCCATACACCAGGCTATGCTGTTTCCTTGTTGAATGTATGTGATATCAGTTCAGTGCATTATATTTTTCCAATTTACAGAGACAAGCATCAAGTGCAATCGTCTAAAGTACATTTTAGGCTAGATAAATATGTATAATGATAGGGCTACTTTGAAATTTAGCCAATAAAATGTTTTCATCTTCAGGTAAAACCATGGTCTTTTCATTTACAGGATGGCAAAAGATCTGCTTTGCTCTTTGAGCAAGAAGATTCAGGAGTACCTTAAATTCTTTTATGATCTGCAGGTTTTTTTTCTGTTCTAGCTCTACATGTCAGTGCTGAATTTTCCTTCAATCTAACAGATCCATTTCTATGTTTCTAAAGCTCTGGAATATTTAAATCTATACACCTGACAAGAATCTTCTTCAGTCACCGCATTTTGGTATAGCAGGAGAAGAAATTTAGCAAACCAATTTGAAAGTAAGAGAACTATAGTGTTGTATCTTCCAGTATCATGGTCAAGATGTTAAAACTAACATAAAAACAGCCAAGTGAAAAATTAATGGATAAAGAATACAGAAAAAACCCCAGAAAAAACCCCACAAAATTTTGAAACTGTTTTATAACTCTTGCTTTACAAAATATCTATTTTTCACATATTCAATTGTTTTTAGCAGTAATCAATTAAGGTTTTTCACTTCAGTCTTTGTTTTATGCTGTTAGTTTTCAAAAATACATTTACAATAATTACCCACAAACACTGATTTACAAGGGTGTCCCTTGATGCTGCTAAGTGAAAAAAGTGGTGAATAAGGAGATCAACAGAGTAATACTCTGTACACATACACCTCTGTAGAAGGCCAAGGTTCTTTTCAAGCATATAGTTGTGAAGTTGAATGCTCAAAGTCAAGCTATATGTCTTTACAGATCACAGAGTTTGTCAAAGTGACTGGAGAGTCAATAATCATGAGAGCTCCTTTGTTGTAGAAAAGTTCCATTCTGCCAAATGCAGTTCCTCAACTGACCTCTTGCCCAAAACTTACAATTAGAAGGTGCATCTGTGCAGAATAGGTGAGAACACTGCCTTCTACACTAGCAAAAATAGAAACAAGGTTCTTGCAGATCTGTACAAAGCTTTGTGTCCTCTTCTGTCTTTCCTATTCTCTTTATGTTCCCAGAATTTTGAGTTATCTGCCTAAACTGGTAGGTTCTGCTTTTTCTCTCATCAGTTCAGATATTTTTTGAGGAGTATTTTCAGAGACCCTACTATCCAGAGGGATTTAAAATTAGAACAATATATACTGATAATTCTCCTTTAAAAATATTCTTCTTTTTTCCTATAAAAACTTGCTTTCTTCTTGTCAGTACAAGTGCTAAGAGGTGAAGAAATTCAGCAATATGAGCGATGATGCTTATTGCTTCTGTTTTTCACAGGTAGAATCTCTCTTAATGCACCTCCTAAATTTATCTCCTTTCCTCTGTAGCCAGTAAATTAAGCTTCCAATTTTATTTTCTAAGCTTGGCACCCCTGAAATAAGCATTTACCTTTCATATATTCAAAGTCAGAAACATTTTTAGTATTCACTGGTCCACAGGCATCTGGAAATTTCCTTTGCTTTTAATTTTACAAATTTAGCCATTTCTACTCAATGGCTGCCCAAATGGATAGTGGCCTGAATTGAGTTTTGCTGTGTAACTATTGAAATAAATCCTCCTAATAGAATTGGGGCATAATCCACCAGAAATCAGACAATATCATTGGCATTGTTTAGAAATTTTTTCTTCATTTCCTGTCATACCACCACTGAATGCAATGTTGTTTTGGGTTGCTGAAGGCAAATATGGTTCTACATTTGCTGGTTGCTTTAACTGCTCCAACACTGCTCTGCTAGATTGTTGATTAAATATTTTATTTGAGTTATTTAAAGTGTGAATGTACATTTAAGTTATCAATAGAAGAAAGAGAAGTTAGATACTGGTATAGGATAATCTTTGAGATTTTGAGTAAAAAATTACAAATTTTTGAGTTACTTTTCTCTCTCAAAGCTCTTTGTTGTTTCTAGATGTACATTCCATTAGATGAACAAGAATAGGAATTCTGTTACCTTATCTGGATGCTGGGCATGAGCAACTAAAGAGTCCTATGTGAGGAGGAAAAGGAGAAGAAGGATGTCTACATGTAACAAAATGGCAGTGCTAGCCTAATGTTAATGTATATGTGGTTGTTTCAAAACTACTTGTTTATTTAAATACTGCTCTTATTGCTGATAAGGCTCAATATTTTTCATCTTTTGTCTTCAAGCATAATATATGCCTTTGCATTTTGAGAATTGTGTTCTGAGAAAATGTTGTGCATACTGAGTAATGAAGATGCACTTGTTGCACCTGAGCAGTCAGCACAAGCATTACAATTGACTAATCTGATTGCCTTCTATGCTGGAAGGATTGGTTACATGGGCCCATATAATATAACTCAACTTAAACACAACTTTTAACATCCTTTTCAATTGTATTTTTTGTTTATAAGCTGAGATGAATGTGTTGGATGAATGAGTTGGTAGATGGGTTGAAAAATGAGCAGGCATTTAGGACTCTGAAGATAGTAATTAATGGCTCAGCTTCCAGATGACATCCAGTCAATACTACTGCCTTTCTTATTCAGTTATTTTCATCAATGATGAAAATATTTCAAGATGATGAGATAGAATGGACCCTCAGCAAATTTTCCATGAGGCAAAATTGGGAAGTTAAGTGTAAGTGACACCAGATGGAAAAGCATTGTGAAACAGAGGGGCTGGACCAACAGAATCCTAATAAATTTAGAAGGAGAAGTGCAATGCCCTGCACTTCAGAAAGAAACAGCAAAGTTCATGAGTAGAGTCTGGAAGCTGACTGACTTGGTAGCAGCTCAGATGAAAAGAGAGTTCATAGTGGCTTGCAGGTTGAGTATGAATGGAATGCTGTCACCACAAATAAGGCAAACTGGGCTGCATTGGAGGGAATGTGGACAATATATCAAAGAAAGTTATTGTCCCTTCATACTTCACATACATTTTGTTTTCATCCATCTTGCAGTTCCAGAAAGATGTTATAAAACTGGAAAACATTCAAAAGAGGGCTAACAAGAGTAGTCCTCTTCATGGTTGGAGACCTGAAGAACAGGGTGTTCAACTTGAGATTGCTTAACCCAGAGAAAGAAAGGCTTAAGAGACCCTTAATAGCAGCCAGTGCAATTTGAAGGTACACTATGAGAATGATGTACTACAAGGTACACTAACTCTCCTTACTATCAGCTCTTGGTATATTAAAAGGCAAAAGTCACAAGTTTCAGCTTTGACATCAACATTGGAAGAAGTACTTCACCAGGAGGGTCATATAGCACTGGAACACTTCCTGAAATTGAGTGATGAAATCTCCATCCTTGGGGATTTTCAGACTCGTCTAGAAAAAGCGAAAATTGACCCAATCTAGTCTGGCTGGGGTCCTACTCTGAGTGAGTCCGATTAGGTGACCTATAGACATTCCTAGGATTCTATGCTTTGTTCTACTGAATAATTACATATTTCAGTGGTCCTTGTACTCCGTATTGGGTGAAAAAAACACAGTCAAGGTCTGCATCCAATGTGTTTATTACGTATGTTGACATAATAATATAGGGATTCAGTGATTAATTAAATGTTTCCTTTTCTTCCCATGACCACTGGAAGATTTACATACTGGGAGAACAAAAGCTTTAATGTCATAATCCCTAAACAGTAACAACAAACATGTATTGTTATCTTCATTCCCCAGGACTCCTAACAATGTTTGTATAAATTAAAAACTGTTAATAGCAGAACACTGTAATTGATTAGCTTCTGTATGTTTACATCTCTCTTTAATTGCTTAAAAATGCCATTTGTCAGCTTCATGTTCTATTGACAATGTTATTGATTTATCCGATTTGGACTTTGTCTTGTCTCTCGTACATAAAACTCACATATGCAGTTCAAATGGGAAATGACTCTATTGATTTCCTTAACTTGAGCCCAAATGCTAAAGATTTTTGGATAAGCTTTCTCATTATTTAAGCCAAAATCAATAAAAGAGAGCATCTTTTAATGAAAGAGCAGTTTGAGCAACGTACTTCAGAAATGGGGTCCTGTTCATCCTTTGCTTTACAAATCGATCTCTTTGGTTCCCTAAGTGAGGTCCAATTGGTTGACATTGTGGTTTGTCTTTGTGTGTAAACTTGCAGCTTCAGAGAGGAGAAGATGAGCTACAGAGACAGCAGAAGAAAATACTTTCTCTGCAACAGGAAACGGATGATCATCTTTTTGAGGTACCACACTCTATATGTGTGTTCTGTAAAATTCCTGCTTCTTATGGCTGTTTTAAAACTATATAATTAATGGGAAAAATAAGGTGTTTTTCAACCCTATCTTGCTGGTTTTTTATTATTTATTAGTGCATTGTTATTAGGTTATTTAAAAATATTACATACCTAAATGATGCAAGTAGTTAATTTGGAACTGTCTCCTTTTATGATTTTTTTGAGTAAAAAACTATCACAGACTATGATCCAATCACATTGCTTTGTTAACCTGTTAATTTATTCTGGTTTTACTTCAGCTCCATCCTTGAGAAATTAGACTTAGCAGCTCCAGACTAAGCTGTGTAAAGTGAAATCTGAGATAAAAAATGAAGAGCTGAAGTTGAAGAGCTACGGAATGAGCTGGGTATATCCAGCGAGTTACATGGGCAGGCCAAATGTTCAGGTACTGCACTAAGATATCATTAACTGACCTGAACTACATAAATTAAGCTGATTATGCCTTCACTTAATTAACTGAGAATGACCTATTGATGTATAGGCAGAGCAAGGTAGAGACTACATGCTGCACTGTTCTAAATTTATTGGTTTCCAATTAGTTCTATTATTGACCAAGACTACTTAGAAAAGGAGTTTACTTTTATGTTTTGTAGCAGGTTTTTAATTTGGTGAATTATTTAAAAATGTTCAGTTTTTGTCTCTTGAATGATTAAAAAAATGATCCAGTTAAAATTATTTATTCAACTCTGCTCCTGGCTGACTAACACCTAAATGTTTGTCTTTCAAACTGCTGTTATGGCTTATTAGAGGCGTTAATTAATAATTTCCAAAATACTAATACTCTCCAGATTTAACTTATAATAGTTTTACAAATAATACAACCAGATTATTTGTTTAAAAGAATATTTTAAAGCAATGCAAGGAAAATCTCCACAAAAATATTATGATTTTCTTATTAATGAAAACAGAAATTTTCTTTCAAAAACTGTACATTTACTGTGATTTTTATTTAACCTCCATACAACACTTGATAGCAATTTACTAAATGTATTAAATCATCCCAGTAACATATTTACAGATTTTGTTCAGTTGAAAATATGAATTTGTCTAATGTAGGGATTTTTATTATGCAGAATGATGGAATAAATTAGAATTTAGTTACAAATCAACTTCTATTGTAGACATGATTTCAAAAAAATACACAATTAGAAACCAAACAGGAAAAAAATATAGCTGTTAAATAGTAATACTACTACAAATGCTGGAGAAAGTAATAAGTTTAAAAATATTAGCATGTAATAGTAGTAGGACTGTTACATCAGATTGATGATTCTAATGTAATGTTTCTGTTTCAAAAGATATATATTTTGAACAATGAGAAAATAATAAAACATCTTGCAGATGAGCTAGTTTGTTGGTATACCAAATAAAACAAATCATCATGTATATTTAGCTAAAAAGGCCATGCCTACTCATGTTTAGACTCTGAACACAGTTTTCTTTAGCTCATTCCTAAGTATAAATTTCTGGGGAAATGTACTTTCTCTACAGATACAGGTTGTTTAAGGTACATATCTATGCCCAAAGTAAATGTGAATTCTGCATTTTTTCAAGCAATTGTGTGCTAAAAGGTTGCTGTCTTTATAGGTGCAGTTCTCCTCAAGCTTAAAAAAATTAAACGTATTTATGTAGATTATAGTGTGTAATTGTGTATTTTTGAGATTTGTGGTTAAACCTGCCCTTTGTAATTCAGCAATCATTTTGCTGATATCTCCTGATATTTTCCTAGTCTACACTGAAAACATGTGTACATATGCAGCTCTTCACTCTTCCTTCAAATTTGGTCCATAAGTCTTTGGTATGTTCTGGTCATATATAGAACACAAAATGCACCATGGAAACTTGGTCCAGGTCCTTGACTTCACCACATGTTCAGCTGCTGTCTAGCTTTTGACTGTCACTGACCAGCCAAGCCAAGTCTCTGTTTTGTCCTCCTTATTAACATGTGTATTAGCACATGCAACTTGTTCCTCTACTATATGATAATTTTCTTAATTGTTATGCTGCCTTGTTTACTAGTTCATTTACTGCTTTTTGGTAGGTGGCTGGTGACTTCTACCAGTCACCTAACACCTGTCTGTGTGTTTTTTCTGTATTTTCTACCAGTTAATTCTTATAAGCTTCTTGTTCCTCAGGTCTTCCCCTCTTAGCCCATCTCTCTGTATTTATCCTCCCCCATTAACATTTGCCCAGGCCTTTGCCTTTTTTTCTCTATCCTAGCTGTCATTGCCATTTCTAATTATCTGATTCACTTTTTAAGCCTCATATCTACCATTTAGATCTCTTTCATTAGGAGGTCTTGTTCTGTGGATTCTTCATACACAGGATGGTCAGAAATGACACTATTCTGCTATGTTATTTTCCTTCCCTTTTATCTTTTCACTGATTTGAAGCAGTTGATTCCTTAGCATGTCCTGGGGTGCCAGGAAAGGAAGGAAGGGGACTATCCCACTCTCCTCTGCACTGGTGCAATCTCACCTTGAGTCCCTTGTGCAGTTTTGGTCATCACAATATAAAGAAATATAAAGAAATAATATTATATTTTATTAATATATATTAATCCAAATATATTTGGATGGGACAAAAATATATTGTGTCCCATCCAAAGAAGGGACACAAGAATGGTTAAGGGCCTTGTGGAGAAGCCATGTGAAGAGAAGCTGAGTTCATTTGGTCTGTTCAGCCTGGAGGAGAATGAGGGGAGACCTCACTTCAGACTACAACTTCCTTGTGAGGGGAAGAGGAGGGATAGAAACTGCTCTTTTTTCTGTGGTGACCAGTGACAGGACCCAAGGAAATGGCTTGAAGCTGTGCCAGGGTATGTTTAGGTTGGATATTAGGAAAAGGTTTTGATGCAGGAGGTGGCTGGGCACTGGAACAGACTCCCCAGGGAATTGGTCACAGCACCAGGCCTGAGAAGAATTCAAGAAGCATTTGGACAATGCTCTCAGGTACATGGTGGATATACTTGTGGGTCCCTCCCAACTCAGCATATTCCATGATTCTGTGAATCTGTGATTCTGTGTTTCTGTGATCTCATCCATGTTGATTGTTTTCTCTGGCATCACAAACTATTATCCACCCACTCACCACCTTAAGTTATCTTGTTTGCTTCCTTAACTGCTTTTCCCAGTTGCCTGAGAAATCTCTACAAATGTTTGTGACTCAATCTCTTTTCCTCCTTTACTACCATACTCTCACTGAGAGAACATTTCCAACTAAAGTAGTCGGATCATTTACTTTCTGCATCATTTCAGCCATGCCACTTTTTATTCTTCTCATGTCTCATGATATTTTTTTAACCTTCATGGGTTTTTCTCATTTCTAAAATTTGTCATTTACTATGTTACATACTTCAAATTCCTCATTTTTTTCTGTGATGTGAAATTTCTTTTTCTGCTCCTTCATTGGCTGTCTTTATACTTTTTTCTGTTACAGTCCTGAAACATCATGAATTCTCCTTGGATTCATATTTTTCTTAAACTTCTTCCTCTTAGTCCACCTTGTGGTGTTCTTTAAATAAATTGACCAGCCAGTGATTGCTAAATTTTGCATCAGTGGAACAAAGCTGACGAATGACTCTTTCCTCTTCTTCTAGTCTCCCTGAAAAGAATCCAGACCTTGGGCAGGGTGCAACAATCAAGTTTTACAGCTTGCATATTCATGTTGTCATATTTTAATTATAGTGTTCAGTTCTCTCTTCTTCCGATTTATCACATTCACTTACGATTAACTTCAAATGGTGTTACAGATTAATTAGGTCAGGAGTCATGCCTTCTTTTCTACTTTTTTTTTTTTTTAACTGGCTCAGCATAAAAGGTTGCACTTTTATTTATAAATGTAAAGGTAATAGGTCTGCTGCTTTTAGGGATTCTCATGCTATTTGTGCTTCCCCAAATTATTCTCAGGAATTGTTCAGGAATTTGTGTAGGTTTAGGCTCTTTTCCAATAGGCAGTACACATGTTTCAAATCATGGATGCTGACTGATCCATGACCATGGGCCTCAGTGACAAAGAGTAGTTCCTGGTACATTTAATTTACTGGAGTGGATGAAGTCTCTCTTGATCCTGGCTAACTTTTAATTGCTACCTTTGCACAAAAATAGTAGTTCTTCTAATAATTGCAATAATTTAGGCTGAGAGCATATGAATTGGAATTTGTAGTATTATTTTCATAAACTGAGAATAAGTCTGACCATAAGTCATGTTAAATGACAAAAGAAGTTTCAATCTGTGTAGCACATGTAGCATGTTTTTTTCAGAGGATGATACATTATTATTTCTGCCTAGGTATTTGCATGCCTGTCATAAATGGAGGACTGCTGCTAAAATGCCTTTCCTAGCACAGTTTTGACATGTAAGCTAAAGTAATCAGAATTCTGTAGCTGTCCTTGGAGGATATTTAAGCATAACAGGCAGTTGTGAGTATAGGTATTCATACTGAATGACAAAGGTATTATTTATTAATTCAACAAAGCTCTCAGACCTGTATCACCCTCCTGCCTGGGCTGTAGTTCTTGGACTGTAGTTTTCTCAAAGAGACACACGAAAGAAACTTGACTTTATGGGTTACAGCTCCTTATGTCTGTTGTCTGCTCTGGAATGTTTCTCTCAGTTTGGTAAGAGATAAGGAAATATGAGAAAGAAAAGGTGCGTCAAAGGAAATTATTTGTGTCTTTTACTTTAATACTCTTTTCTTCAGCTCTCTGCCCTAATATCTTAAATTCTCCCACAGACAGATGTGTTGCCATGTACATTGCCCTTTTGACACTTCATTTCTCTCTTTCTGAAAACCTTTCTCTGTAACTTAGGGTAGGTACTCTTCAGCCCAGTGTTTGATTCTGCAGCGAAGTTATTGACAATACATCCAGGGCTTTATCCTCTTCCTAGCCTTCCTTTGGAACAGTTGCATCATCTCTGAGATGCCTAAGGTGTCAGTTTATGCACTTCTACACATCAAGTTCTCTATTTCTCTATTCCTGTTTTCTTTACAGTGTTCTTTCTCATTTAATATATTTTTCAAGCATTTTTCTTAAATGTGGTAAAGCAGGTGTAGTTGGACCTCAGCCCTAATGAATCTGCATGATTTTTGCCTTAATGAGTAAACAGTTTACCTCAAAGGTTTGCCCTAAAATATGCCACAGAGTATCTGTAGCATATTTCTGCAAAAGAAAATTTTCCAAAAAGAAACCAGTTCAGATAAACCGAAACACCTCTACTTTGTGAGTAGATGAGGAAAATTTCACACTATAATTTGAACTCTTAATTTGTATTTCACTGATTGGGTTTTTCTACTGACTAGCTGCTGAATGCTATCTTATATCATGGTTTTACTTGAGTAGCATTCTTCGAATGCTTGTCCATCTATATATTCACGTTTTGTGAGTTTGCAGTGCAAATCTGTTAAAATGACCCAGTGGTTCTGTTTAACCTTTTAAACTATATAAAATGCTAAAAAATAATGACTAGCGCACAGCTTTTGTCCTTAGCAATCCAGAAATGTTTGAAACATAGGTTTTGAAAAGGGGAGGGAGAGAAATGTGGGTAGTGAATTTATAAATAATCAACAATTGAAAATCTACAACAAGTACCCTCTCTCAAGTGCAGCCTCTTCACAGGTGTGTTCTCATGGTGCATTTTTCTTAGCAGCACTTTTAATATGTAGGGAAAGTTACCTGGAAGTGAATCTTGAAATATTCTTAAAAGAGCAGGACTACAGAAAAGTTTGAAGAAATGCATCCTCTGAATGTCCTATCCTGGAGAAGTAATTGATGGAACTGAAATTGCAGGTCCAAGTTTCCACTCTGCCAGTCTCAATAATACTGGCAGCCTTCACTGAAATTAGCATTACATTAGCTACAGTTAGCATTCTGGCAGTTTTTTCTTGCTGCAAATCATCATGTATTCTCTTTAAATGGACAATATGTACCTAGAAATATTTGTGTCATTTAATTTTTCATAATCTTAGCTGAAATAATTATTATTTTGTGCTACCTTACTCATACTTTCATCATCATGCATGACAAAAAATTTCTTCCCCGTAATGTTTCCATAATAGTGAAAAGGTATGGGACAGAAGAATCATTATTTTAATTTTGGTAATATAAACTTTCTATACCGTATGTGTTTTTCAATGTAATGATATCTTTCTGTAGAAATCAGGGTATTTTATTTCCTAATACTAAAAGATGTTGTAACTTTTAAAGTGAGTATTAATATTTTGTATGTTACTTTATAAAGGTTGTATATGCAGACACAAAGCTCTGATAAAATACCATCTGGTGAAAAATGCCATGTGGTATAGTTACAAGAAAATTAAACTGCAAAAAGGCCCACCTCTGTGCATGTAGTTACAAGAATTTTGAGTGTCCAAGCCAAAGTTATTTCAAAGTAATATTCTTCATCCATTTACTTGGGTTACACCTCACTTATACATTAATTGATAAAATGACTACAGACATCAGATGGATAGGTGGTGAGATGGGGATCTTAACCAATGCTTGAATAAAAATATTAAGAAAAGATTTTGAGTTGTCTTGCAAAATTATGAAAATACTACTGGAATGTATTGGGTTTGGATGGGTTGAAGATAATTGATTTACAGCAATCTGTATATGACGCTGTGTTTTATGTTGGTGACCAAATTAGAGTTGACAGCACAGTGAGATTTTAGCTGTTGCTGAGCAGTGCTTCCAGAACGTGTTCTGTGTTTCTCACTCTGGCTCTTCAGCGAGCAGTCCGTGGGTGTGGGCAAGAAGCTGGGAAGGGAGACAGCCAGGACATTCATTTTTTAAGACAGCTGTAGGTAGCCACAAGCCATGATCTGTTTTCACTAGGGCAAAATGGAAGAAGGAAAACAGAGCCTGCTTCCTAGCTCTGCAGGAACAGCAAACAAATTAGGAATGATGGAATGAAGTACTTAAAAAGACAAGTAGACACTGACTAGTTTCGGTGTATTTTCAAGTTTTAAGTTTGAGAAAAATCTAGGGTGGATATGAATGGAAGAATTCAGATAGAAATTCTAGATTTTTGTTCAATGAAATTAAAGGTGAGTCCTGAAGCTTTCACTGAATACTTCAGAGGCTGAGAGAAGACATAGAAAATGCAAAAAGCAGGACAAAGGCTGATGGTAATACTTGTAAATAATATGGGGTTGAAAGGAATTTCTTGCCTAGATAGAAAAGAAGTGTCCTTAGATATACTGGCAATGGGAGAAATTAATTACTTAATGAGAGAAGAAGAAGGAAGTGAAGTAACAAAAGAAAAAGGAGAAAAAGAAGATTACTAATATTTTATTCCTCACTTCCTACAAAATTTAGTCACATGTGATCAGATTTCCAATCTGTCCTCTAGAGATTTCAAAATCAAAACTAAAATCCAAATCTCACAGATAATTTTCTAAGCTTTGTGGAAAAAGGTAGCTACATAGTAAAAACTCAAACTACCACTCCTTTTGAAAGGTGGGGGCTGGGTTGTCTGACTGAAAGATAATCAAATTAAACACAGAGCCTGGTGATGCTCAGAGGAGCAGTGTGAAAGGCAGAGAAAGAAGACTTTGGAACCTAATGGAGCACACTGTACTGGCTGCTCCTCATACCCTCAGAGGAGAACATTCAGCCTTTGCCCTTGATGTAACATCCACCAGCAGCAAAGAAATGGAATATTTAGGGTTGGAAGGGACTTTTAAAGATCACCTAGGCACTGAGTAGGAACAAGTGAGGTTGAGAAGAGAGGAAAGAAAACTAAGAATCAGTTTTCTGTCTGAACCCTGTGCCTTCTCACTTCACAGTACATTTAAATGGTAACAAACCCCAAACTGGACAAATAGATGAGTAGGACAGGAGGTGTGACTGCCAGCGATGAGAGAGAGAAAGAATGAGTTTGAGACAACATGGTCTGAAGGATCCCTGTAGCTGCCTGTCAAAAAGAGGATAGACCAGGATCTGGGAACCTCAATCATAGGCCTGAGGTTGGAGAGTCTGTAATGTGTGTGAGTGCATGCAAGACTGCTTAAGGCTTCAGTCAGACAAGGGAATGGGTCGGGAGAGAGGTCAGAGTGCCAGCCTCCAGTGTAGGACCACGGGTCAGAGAGCTGAGAGTCGAGGGGCTGAGCACCCAAAGGAGATGAGCATCTAAGGGCCAGCTAAGGGGCAATCCTGTGCTACATCTGTGTGTCAAACTTCAGTCCTGCTCAGATGGAGACAAACGAGAAAATTGGACTCCCTGTGCTGTGCACAACCAGATGAAAGCTGTTTGTGTTGATGTGGGCCACAGTATGGGCCATGACACCTCTCACTGTGCAATCTGTGTGCTTGGCCACGTGTGTTTTGTTGCACTGTGTGTGTACCTGAGCACCCCTTGGCAACACACAGCTTACCAAACTTCTACTGGCTGGACAGGGAGATGTAGAGCACTGGGAGCCTTGTTTCTGTGGGAATGGAACAAGAGAAGTTCTGAAGTCTGTCAGTGTCCTTTACCTCTACCTGCAGTGTTGCACAGCTCAGGTAGCAGCTGCTGCCTGGCTCAGCCTCAAATGCAGGGCTGTGACAGACTGGACCTTGCTGTGGTCTTCCCAACTCAGTGAGTCAAAGAGATAAAGTACATAATGAATGACAAAACTTTTTAGTAATTTAGGGCATAATGCTCCGTCTTACTTGTGGCAGCTGTTTGTTTAGGACTTGTTTGTGTTCTGGTTTTTGTGTATGTGCTGTTTGTTTGTTGGGCTTTTTTGGAAAAAAGGAATGATAGTATCATGTCAGAACAATACAAATAACTTAACTGCTATTTCATGAATTTAACTGCTGTATTAGAATCATAGGATCTTTTGGCTGAATGCCGCTTTTCTCGTTTTGTTGCTTTTATTGTATTTGGAGATCTGGAGTTCAAGTAACAGGAACAATACCCAGGCATTAGTAAATATATTTTTTTTACTTATAAGTATTCTGGATTTGTTTGTTATTACTTCCTGCATTTCAAATTATAAATTTAAATGACTTAATATTTAAACTTCAGCTAACTTTAAAACTATGTATGCCTTGGAACTTTTTAGCAAGATAGGATGCTACCAGCTTTGGACTTCTACTGATATCAGAAGTCAGTATTTGTGTTTGATATTTTAAGGAGGTTTTTTGAATGCTTATTTAGAACAAGAATGCTTATTTAATGTAATTTTCCCATAAAAGGTACTGCAAAATCTTACTAATTGGCGTGACATGTTTTAGGCTCTTGATTCTTTTTTAGAAGTGGTCTTGGTATTTAAAAATTTCTTTTTTACACAGTTGTGGGTTTTAGCATCCTAAATGATTAGAGGTAAAACAATAAAAACTGTAAAATCAGGCTTTGTTAGACAACTCCATTAAGAATAAGTTCTCTTCATGGGAAAATGATATTGAAGCTTATTTAATTTGAACAGTGTGAAGAGCTGAGAAATGCATCTTTTAACCCACAAAATGTAATACTGTTTAAAGATTAAGTTTCAGAAGTGTGCATCAACATTTCTTAAACTTGGATGGATAAAACTAGTTTCTCAAGTGTATGTTAGCTTGATTAAGAAAAATACTTAATGCCTAAATCTCCAGATTGTGCATCAATTATGTTTGAAGATAAATTACCCATTTGAAGTTACTAGCTAAGGAGTGTTTAGATGCTACGCTGGATCACTCAGTATGTTATCATCTGAGAACAGTCTTGAAACAAGTACAATTGTAGCTATAACCAGTCTGCAGCACAAATTCTTCCTCAGAAAACCTCTTAGAGTTCCTACACAGACATTATACATTTTCTAAAAGTGAGAGCAAAATTATTATTCCAAATAGCAAACAAAAATTATTGCAAAAAATCAAATATACCTATATATATATATAGCAAGAGATAAGCTTGGTTCATCAGATGGCAAAGAAAAACTTAAGAAAACTTGTGGATTTTTTTAACTTAGTGAATTTAACCAATGTTATCTGAACATATTTACATACCATATGTGTGGACTGGTTGGAGTGGTTGTCTCTGAAATTTTATTTTACAACCAGAATGTACTTCATGCTCCTTGCATTCTTTGTCACTTCTAATATATTTGGCAATTCTTGAAATATTTGATGCTGCAAATACAACCTGTCATTTCAACAGATGGACAGATTGTATCTGTCAGACTGGTGGAATTTGCAGTAAATTCACTGCAGCACAAGTGAAATCATGAAAAATTTTATTGTCTTAAATAGCTGAACATAAGTCATTGCTTTTCATCAAAATACTTTCTGGCATTTAAGTACAAAAGAGGAAAGTTTATTTGTAAACAGTCTGCACAGTAGATTCAGTTAGAATATTTACATTACTATAAATCAATTTTTAAGTATACAAATGAGAGCAGAAGTATTTTCAATCAAAACCGAGCACTTTAAAAGTGTTTGGCTGTAGCAATAGTCTTGAGAAAAATATGTTAAATAATGTGCTCTACAGAAAAAGAAAGATTTTAGGAAGTCAAAAAAACCAATTTTTTTATTGATTCCACTTCTTTTAAAAATAAAATGCTGACTATTTCTAATAAGGGTAATCAGAGACCCTTACAGAATCTCACCAGTGTATTCGGTAAAGGTTTAGTAATTTGTTAAACACAACATTTTAGGTATATAATTGTTCTTTTCTGTCACTGTCTAATCTAAAATATGCTAACCACATATTTTTTCACTTACATAGAATAAGGTATGACTGTTTTTTTCTGAGCTATATTACAATAAGTGATTGTTTTATGTAGATTGACATTTCTTTCTTCTTGGTTCTGGATTTTGTTGTGCTTTGTAGCTTGCCACCATTTGACTGAACACCTTTTCCTTGTGAGGGCAAACATGTTTCAGTGCCTGTTTTGCTTTGTTTAACCTAACAGTTAGCTTTATTCCTATGCCTATATGAATACTAACACTGTAACAAAAATAATTTAATAGTCCTGTGAAGCAGACCACATAAACCAAGAACACTTATTTTCAGCGACGGCATGTGCTAATTTTTTATTAAAAGATACATTAAATATTGATACATCCAACCTCTGATTGAACCTTCAGAGTTGTCACATATAGGGGTAGCTGAAGATTTATTATGCAATATAAAATTAGGCGTATACAATAGGTTTCATTATAAATGACCTTTGCAGAATGGAGATTACTACAGAGAGTAGGTTCTCTTTTTTTTGCACAACAGTAAGGGATTCAAAAAAGCTGATATGAAAACAAAGGAGTCGGAAATCTTAAAATAAAAAAAAAATTCTCAAAGAAAATCCAAACTTGTTTCCTAATGAGAAAACATATTCTAGAAAGTGTGCCTTCCAGTGATGGAAAAATCAAACTATGGTAGATGATAGACAAACGTTTTTTAGCAACACTTTTTTGATATATTACAGGTAGGAACACTGCAAAATAATGAGATGATAACTCTTAGCAACTTAGATATTTCTAATATACCAAGAAATGCTTGTAAAAATTTATTTAAAAGCTTACTACAAAAAGATTTCTCTTGTGTAAGTAAATGGAAAAGTAAGGTACCTTGGTTGAAGTAAACATATATTAAGTAGTAAGGAATGATATATAATGATGGAAAGGTTAACCTATTTGTAGCGTGTTTAGAACGTTACTTATTTGTATCTTTGTCTTTTCTGTTGCTCTGAATACACAGCTGAAAGACCAAAAGATAATTGTTCATCAGCACAGGCAGTTTTCAGCAGACAATCAGAATGTTCTTACAGCTGAAGAACCTCAATGGTGTAATGCCTTTCTTACTTTTAAATCTGATTTCACAGAAGTTGAAAGGAAGGTGTGTCAAAACTTTAATACAGCTTAGCCACAGAATAGGAATGACAAAGGATCTCATTATAAAGCTTTCAGATGCAATGTGCAAAGTATTTTGAAAAATATGCTGTGTGTGAAGCCTAAATAAATTTTGATTTTATTTATTTTTGACATTGGAATATGCATTAATTACACTGGAGTACATTTATATCTGTTGGAAAAAAATCTCTAAGTAAAACCACAACTTTTTTTTCCTGATAAGTTCAATGTAAAAATTTCATATTACTTTTATGAACTATGGCTTAGAATTATAAAGAAAGAGATGGCATTGTGTAGCTCATGTTTATACTGAGTAAAATTAATTGACTTGGCTGTAGACTTTGTTTACTTTTGAAGCACTGAAGATGTGGCAGTATGTAGGAATGACGTGTTTCTCTCCTTTTAAAATCAAACTCATTTTTAAATAGATCAACAAAGTTACCAGAATTTTATTACAATATATTTAGAATAATTTATTTATACCAGAGTACATAAAATTAAAACTACACTTAAGACTGCCAACCTGAGACTATTTTACTAAATAGAGTTGTTACAGGTTCCTTTCCTTCTTTGAGTTGGTAATTTTGAAGGCATTGGCAATGCCTTCACAGTAAGTAATGAACAAGTGCAATATCACTGGAATTGTGGATGGGGTTGTCTACAGTCTTTGACAAGTTTATGCCGAACACTTCCACCATATCATGACAAGACAGTGGCAGATTTTCTAAATAATGCTTATTATATATAGTGCAATATAATGCACTACTGCTTCCCGTGGTGCATTTGATTAAGACATAGAAGCTTCTCTGGAAGGTTGTAATTTTCTTTTATTTCTTAAAAAATAAAAAATGCAACTACTTGTTGCATTCTGGCAACTAGATAAGTGGAATAAATATTCTAAACACTAAAGAAAACCTAACAGTTTTTAACCGGGTACCAATATCAACAGAAACTAGAAAATTAGGAGAAGAAATAGTTTTAATAAATAAAACCCATAGAGCCTATAATCATTGAATTGATGAACTCTTGTTTTCAGTACATGTAGTGTGCATAGACTGCACCATCCAAGGTTATCAAATTCTGGGTAGCTGTTTCACTGAGGAAACAAGGGAAAGGAAGTAGCCTCAGTGTGCACCTCTTCAGGGAGATTCTTAACTAACTATGCTTTGGTCTGCATAGAGTGTCTATGTAGTATAATCTAGATCATAATGTCTCCAAATTTTCAGTTACTGTAAAGAATGCAAATTATGAAAAGTGCAAATTCATTAACTTCAGTTTCCAGCTGGTCACTTCAAAACTTAAAATTTTTGCAGCTGGTGAAAATATTATGGTTTTGGGTGTTGTTTTTTTTTTTTTGTTTGGTTTGGTTTTTTTTAAAACATATTTGAAACATTTCTACAGTGTTGCAATATGAGAGCTGAAGCTACACATAAGCATCTGGAGCAACAATTTCTTGTCTTCCAGATGGGGTCTAGATACACATTGAGAGAAATTGAATGGTTTAACTGAATCATGGCAGCAGCTACCACTGTCAATGGCAGCACTGTCTACAGTATGCCCTACTTTGCATTTGGAATAGAGCAGTCATTTAAGTTCTCTCTGCATGTACTGCTGTAGTAATAAGAAATGGTTACACCTCTTGGATATATGAGGAGCATCTGCTGTTTTGTTTCTCTCAGGCAAATCTATTTTACTTTATGGTCACTCAAATATTCAAGTGGCACCAAAACATTAGTTTCCATTTTAAGATATCAGGATCAACAGATCAGGTTAAAAGAAGAGATAAGAGATACCAGCTGAGCAAACTCTGCCTTATAAGTGAGCATTTAGTGTTGTGAGTTGCTCTTTTCTTCAATATCCTGCCACATGCCAAGTGGTATTTTTTCCTCTGATTTTTGGTTGTTTTTGGTATGGTCTGAGTAGCAGCAGCCAAGGAGAGTGTTGGGAAACAGTCCTTTCAAAATATGATGCAAGAATCACAGAATGGGTAAGGTTGTAAAGGACTACAGTGGGTTATCAGGCCCAGCCTCCCTGCTGAAACGTGATCATGCCAGAGCAAAGGGCAGAAGTTTGTGTCCAGATGGTTCTTGAATATCTCCAGTGGGGGAGACTCCACACTCTCTCTGGACAATTTGTTCCAGTGCATGATCACCTGCACAGTAAATAAGTTTTCCTCATATTCTGGTGAAACTTCTGTGCCTCACCTTCTGCCATTGCCTCTGGTGCTATTGCTTGAATCACTGAGCAGGGTTTGGCTCCATCTTGGCATCCCCACATTAAATACTTATAGATATTGATGACATTCCCTCTCATCATCTCATTTTGTACATTTTCCTGCTATATGAAACATACATGTAATATTCTACAGGTATTATAATTAAAGGTACATTACTGCATGCAACAATTCAGGAGTCTGAATGGTGCTCAACTTGTGGATTTTTATTTTTTCATCTCAAAGGCTGATTCATGATTTCCTTGTAGTGTTGCAGAACACTAGTCTTTTGGCTTTGAAATATGAATTTGGTGCTAAAGGAATTAATATCTTGTGATATAGTCACTCAAGTGAGACTTTTCTATTCTTGTTTTGAAATAGGAAGCTTTAATTCTGTCCTTACTTTTCTTTTTGATTTTTTTTCCTCTTATATACCTGTAAAATAAATAGAGATGGGAAGATAGAGTGCTGTAGGGATTTGTGCACAGGACAAAAGTTCCTTATATATTTGTGGGGACAAAACGACCCCACCTCTGCAATGGAGCTGAAAGATCATTGCCAAGCTCTAGGTGACAGTCTTAATACAAGTGTAGTCATAGATCTTTGTTCATATACATTTCTCAGCAGTGTCCCATCTTCCTATAGGGAAAAAAGTGGCATATTCTTGTCCTTCCATGAGTAGAAAAAAAAAAAAATTTGAGGGCATTAGGACCGCAAAGCATGTTACCAAATTCACTTGCTACATGATGGATCTGACAGATTGTCAGTCAAGGTCAAGATACAAATATAAATATTTTTGCTTTTCTGCATCTTCATCAAGAAGCATATGGTACCTATAATTCCTAGCTTTTATAGAGTCTTTCTCGTCTTTCTTTTTTTTTTTCAACATTTCTTTTAAAAAATAAGACCATTTAAAACCTTTCATTATAAATGTTATCGCTATTACATGATGGATGCATGTGAAGAATGATATCAGAAATGCCCATACCTCTTCAATGCTGCATCTGTTCTTGGACTTTTCAATTTACTCTTTTTGGACTTTTCCTTTGCTTTAGAAGGAAGAAGAGAATGTTGGAAGTCTGGCTCAGTTTCATTCAGCTAATTTAGTAACTAGGATGAAGAGGAGCCTGTGATTCTAAAATTTTCCTTTTTCTTTCAGGTTCTTCCTTTCCTTTTGAAGTATTAAAATTCTTTGGCAAAATTGTGACAAAATTGCCTCAATGGCAGCTGTAGTCCCTTGACATCAAGATTCTGGAAACACTCCTTGTGGATTTGGGATTTAGGAAGATTAGACTTCTTTTACTTTTTGTAACTATTTCAGAATCCTCTAAAAAGGATGAGAGAATAGCATGGAAGCTACTTCACTGTGGCATCCCACAATCTTTTTTTACTTCCTTAGAAAGTTATACTGCAGATCACCCTTTATTTCTCTCAGATGTGTTGATTTGGGCTGTTGTATTTTTGAGAAAAGTGACCATTGTCATTTACAGAGATTTTAATTAACTCTCCTCAAATGTACTTCAACAGTTAATAATCTCGTGAAGGAGGATATTCCAATTGATTCATGTATTTATGTATTTTGTAAAAGTCTTGGGTTTTATTGGCTTGGGGTTTTTTGTAAGGAAATAAACATTGAATACACTGATTCACTCAATAGAGGGGAAGTTGGTGCAGCAGGTGTCCCCAGACCTAGGCAGCAACAAGTCTGAGCAGATATTTGCAATAGGCACCTGAGCACACGTACACACAGTGCATACACATGTAGAAGTGGCTGGCACACAGATCAATGAAGGCAGAAAACACTGCTCTCACTCAAACACAAATAGCACCAGATGCCTTATCCTGTTTCTCTCTCTGACTGGCCAGGATCAAAGACAATTAGTAGCATATCTATATATCTATATCTATATCTATATCTATATCTATATCTATATCTATATCTATATCTATATCTATATCTATATCTATATCTATCTATATATATATATATCTATATCTGTATATATGTGTATATGTATATATGTGTATATGTATATATGTGTATATGTATATATGTGTATATGTATACATGTATACATGTATATATGTATATATGTATATAGTCTGTGTGGTCAGGGTATGGGTAGAAAACGTGCTCTATCATACAGTCTTATACAACAGTCTTTTTTACAAAATATTAATAAATGATTTGTTAATCCCTTGCTCTTGCTAAACAAAAGAGTATACACTGTGGATTCCTATAAGATACAACACTTCTTTCAGTGCTGCACTTATTGTGCTGGTTAGTTTTGCTGTTTGCTGGTTTAATTTTAAAAAGAGGAGCTGACCAGGTCTGGACTTCAAAAGGAGCTTTTTTATCAGTTAGTCAAGTCAAGGATTGCAACATTCTTGAGTTCTTTTGAAAAGTCCAGTCTGCAATTTGAGATTTCCAGAGGCATATATCTTACATAGATCACCTCAGTGTTATTATTTCTGTGTTGATTTCTGATGGGATCATCAAAAGTCCAAGTTTATGCATGGACTTTGTATTTGTTTTTTTCCAATATCTCTCTTTTCACAAAGTGTATCAGCCTCTGAAACAAGCACAGATTCTGTTGACACATCTTTCTCTTGATAAATATTCAAATTTTGAATCTGTAGTCTCATAGAGAATGGAGATTTATAGAATGAATTTCATTATGTGGCCTTTCTTATTTCCTGGAAGGATCTGTTTTATTTGTTATCTAACCACCCCAACAAAATAGCCCCCATTCTTCTTAGGACCAGTAGTATATATATTTTTAATATTTCATGCTCATCTTTGCTTTGGTTTATGATTACAGTCAGTGTGCTTTTTCACCTAGTAGCAGATCACTATTTTCCACACTGTTGGATTTCTCAACTGTGATGATGGAATCAGCTCAATGTTAAGGAGAAATGCTCTTTCACTTACTGTGGCTTCCTAGAAAAATGATGTCCCAAGTGTATGTAGTGGAATGGCAAGGTTATTTGGAAGAGAACTTCCTCCTGAATATTGAACATCTCAATATTTTAGAGCCCTACTTTTGCATTTCAGGCAAAATGTTCTAATTTCATATCCAAAATGTCACATACAATCAATGATAGCTAATCAAGTAACCCTTTACAAATCGCTGCTGGTGGAGAGTTCATTAAAAATTGATAGTGGGAGTTCTGCTCCATAGTGGTTTTGGAGATCTTATAGATCTACTTGCTTCCCAGCATGAAGAGAAGGCATTAGTTGTGCTTCCATTTGTGTGAGCATATGGCCTTTACTGGGAGGACATTCCTTACCATCATCATATAGGTATATGTATTTCCACTGAGATGAGTAATTCTGGTTAAAACAGAAAAAGTAATCTGACAGCTTTGCTGTGGCTGACATAGCACAACACCCTGTGATTGCAGTTGCGGTTTGGTTTCAATTCTCCTTCAAAGTCTTCCAGCATTTCTATGATTTTATTTCTGTGGCTGAAGTAAAACTAAAACAATGACAAATCATCCCGAACAAGGAAGCAAGGTTTTGGGTGTTTACTTCTGCAAGCACTGCAGTGGAAAAACTTATCAGATCTCTAGTGATAGGACACATTTATGGAAATGTGTATACGTTTTCACTTGAAGAATTGAAACTACTAGTAAGTAACATCTTTATGCTTGTTTACCAGGATTAATTTCTTGTAACTTTTTACATGTTTGATTTTGTTAAATTGATTCTAACCCTCTTTCCCCTGTCTGTTGGATTTTGGCCTTTACCTCAAGTACATAACAGGAACTCATATTGAACTTAGGTCATGTTTTAGCTACTGTTACTTCATAATAATTGTGGGCATACGTAAGGACACTGATATTAAGTCTTTTCCAAAAGAATCTTCTGCTGTGAACTGAGGTCCAAGAGTTAAACTTCTGGAGTCTGAAGTGCTTAAAATGTACCCTATTAATATTAAATATATGTTTAATTTTGTGGTTTATCCCTGTGAAGAATGAAGGATTTTCTGAAAGTTGCACTGATTAATGCAAAACAACCACCACATTTCCTGCATTTTTGTTCAGTTTGGCCACATTTCTTAAGTTATGACAATATGCATGTCAAATATTTCCAGGGTGGAGTAAGCCACTTTTCCTCTACCTAAGGCATTCAAAGAGGACATACGTGCAAAGAGATTGAGTTAATTTTGTAAGTCATTGATGACAGCGTAACCACTGAGTAGCATAATAAAACAGAGCAACAAGTCAATTATATGTTGTCATCACTAATGTGTGAAAATACCTTCTTAATTCTCCCTCCTCCACCAGGACCATGTTCTTATTTACAGCACAGATTTACTCTATAACTCAATTTGTCACTTCAAGGAATTTGTTGGGAAAAAAGTAAACAGAGACAGACATTTGACATTGTCCAGAATATGAAATAGGCCTTTTTTTTCATTTTACAGGAGCAAATCTTTTGTATGTACATTGTGAAACTGGAGTGGATAGCAATTTGAGGTGATTTTAAGACAAGGAAAACAAGACATTTTAGTTCAGTTTCAGCTGATTTTCAGTTTCTGTCATCAAGAAATTGGAAGCTAGGGGTACTCACAAATAAATGAAGTTTACGAGGAGAAAAACTGTAATTATATTACATATTTATAGTGTGGTGACTGGATGGCTACCACTGGTTATACAATACAGAACCTTTAACCTTTGAGTGACCAGTTCCAGT